>NW_026611027.1:0-134786 GCF_029499605.1 Hyla sarda
ACTACAGTAATTGTGCACACTGTATAAATATACTACGGTAATTGTGCACATTGTATTAATATACTACAGTGTGCACACTGTATAAATATACTACAGTAATTGTGCACATTGTATAAATATACTACAGTAATTGCGCACATTTTATTAATATACTACAGTGTGCACACTCTATGAATATACTACAGTAATTGTGCACATTGTATAAATATACTACAGTAATTGTGCACACTGTATAAATATACTACAGTAATTGTGCACACTATAAATATACTAAAATAATTGTGCACACTGTAGAAATATACTACAGTAATTGTGCACACTATAAATATACTACAATAATTGTGCACACTGTATAAATATACTACAGTAATTGTGCACACTATAAATATACTACAATAATTGTGCACAATGTATAAATATACTACAGTAATTGTGCACACTGTATAAATATACTACAGTGTGCACATTGTATAAATATACTACTGTAATTGTGCACACTGTATAAATATACTACAGTAATTGTGCACACTGTATAAATATACTACAGTAATTGTGCACACTGTATAAATATACTACAGTAATTGTGCACACTGTATAAATATACTACAGTAATTGTGCATTTTGTATAAATATACTACAGTTATTGTGCACACTGTATAAATATACTACGGTAATTGTGCACACTGTGTAAATATACTACGGTAATTATGCACACTGTATAAATATACTACAGTAATTGTGCACATTGTATAAATATACTACAGTAATTGTGCATATTGTATAAATATACTACAATAATTGTGCACACTGTATAAATATACTACGGTAATTGTGCACACTGTGTAAATATACTACGGTAATTATGCACACTGTATAAATATGCTACAGTAATTGTGCACATTGTATAAATATACTACAGTAATTGTGCACACTGTATAAATATACTACAGTAATTGTGCACACTATAAATATACTACAATAATTGTGCACATAGTATAAATATACAACAGTAATTGTGCACATTGTATAAATATACTACAGTAATTGTGCACATTGTATTAATATAGTACAGTGTGCACACTGTATAAATATACTACAGTAATTGTGCACATTGTATAAATATACTACAGTATTTGTGCACATTTTATTAATATACTACAGTGTGCACACTCTATAAATATACTTCAGTAATTGTGCACATTGTATAAATATACTACAGTAATTGTGCACATTGTATAAATATACTACAGTAATTGTGCACACTATAAATATACTAAAATAATTGTGCACACTGTAGAAATATACTACAGTAATTGTGCACACTATAAATATACTACAATAATTGTGCACAATGTATAAATATACTACAGTAATTGTGCACACTGTATAAATATACTACAGTAATTGTGCACACTATAAATATACTAAAATAATTGTGCACACTGTAGAAATATACTACAGTAATTGTGCACACTATAAATATACTACAATAATTGTGCACAATGTATAAATATACTACAGTAATTGTGCACACTGTATAAATATACTACAGTGTGCACATTGTATAAATATACTACTGTAATTGTGCACATTGTATAAATATACTACAGTAATTGTGCACACTGTATAAATATACTACAGTAATTGTGCACACTATAAATATACTACAATAATTGTGCACAATGTATAAATATACTACAGTAATTGTGCACACTGTATAAATATACTACAGTGTGCACATTGTATAAATATACTACTGTAATTGTGCACATTGTATAAATAAACTAAAGTGTGCGGACTGTATAAATATACTACAGTAATTTTACACACTGTTTAAATATACTAAAGTAATTGTGCACATTGTATAAATATACTACAGTGTGCACACTGTATAAATATACTACAGTCATTGTGCACACTATAAATATACTACAGTAATTGTGCACACTGTATAAATATACTACAGTAATTGTGCATTTTGTATAAATATACTACAGTAATTGTGCACACTATATAAATATACTACGATAATTGTGCACACTGTGTAAATATACTATGGTAATTATGCACACTGTATAAATATACTACAGTAATTGTGCACATTGTATAAATATACTACAGTAATTGTGCACATTGTATAAATGTACTACAGTGTGCTTATTGTATAAATATACTACAGTAATTGCGCACACTGTATAAATATACTACAGTAATTGTGCACATAGTATAAATATACTACAGTAATTGTGCACACTATAAATATACGACAGTAATTGTGCACACTATAAATATACTACAATAATTGTGCACACTGTATAAATATACTACAGTAATTGTGCACACTGTATAAATATACTACAGTAATTGTGCACACTGTCTAAATATACTACAGTAATTTTGCACATTTTATAAATATACTACAATAATTGTGCACACTGTATAAATATACTACAGTAATTTTGCACATTTTATAAATATACTACAGTAATTGTGCACATTGTATAAATATACTACAGTAATTGTGCACACTATAAATATACTACTATAATTGTGCACATTGTATAAATATACTACAGTAATTGTGCATATTGTATAAATATACTACAGTAATGGTGCACATTTTATAAATATACTACAGTAATTGTGCACATTGTATAAATATACTACAGTGTGCACACTGTATGAATATACTACAGTAATTGTGCACACTGTATAAATATACTACAGTAATTGTGCACACTGTATAAATATACTACAGTAATTGTGCACACTGTATAAATATACTACAGTAATTGTGCACACTGTATAAATATACTACAGTAATTGTGCACATAGTATAAATATACTACAGTAATTGTGCGCATAGTATAAATATACTACAGTAATTGTGCACACTGTATAAATATACTACAGTAATTGTGCATATAGTATAAAAATACTAAAGTAATTGTGCACATTGTATAAATATACTACAGTAATTGTGCACATTGTATAAATATACTACAGTGTGCACACTGTATAAATATACTACAGTAATTTTGCACATTTTATAAATATACTGCAGTAATTGTGCACATTGTATAAATATACTACAGTAATTGTGCATATTGTATAAATATACTACAGTAATTGTGCACACTGTATAAATATACTACAGTAATTGTGCACACTATAAATATACTACAGTAATTGTGCACACTATAAATATACTGCAATAATTGTGCACACTGTATAAATATACTACAGTAATTGTGCACACTGTATAAATATACTACAGTGTGCACATTGTATAAATTTACTACAGTAATTGTGCACACTGTATAAATATCCTACAGTAATTTTGCACACTGTTTAAATATACTAAAGTAATTGTGCACATTGTATAAATATACTACAGTGTGCACACTGTTTAAATATACTACAGTGTGCACACTATAAATATACTACAGTAATTGTGCACATAGTATAAATATACTACAGTAATTGTGCACATTGTATAAATATACTACAGTAATTGTGCACACTATAAATATACTACAATAGTTGTGCACACTGTATAAATATACTACAGTAATTGTGCACACTATAAATATACTACAGTAATTGTGCACACTGTATAAATATACTACAGTAATTGTGCACACTATAAATATACTACAGTAATTGTGCACACTGTATAAATATACTACAGTAATTGTGCACACTATAAATATACTACAGTAATTGTGCACACTATAAATATACTACAATAATTTTGCACATTGTATAAATATACTACAGTAATTGTGCACATTGTATAAATATACTACAGTAATTTTGCACACTGTATAAATATACTACAGTAATTGTGCACATTGTATAAATATACTACAGTAATTGTGCACACTATAAATATACTACAATAATTGTGCACATTGTATAAATATACTACAGTAATTGTGCATATTGTATAAATATACTACAGTAATTGTGCACACTGTATAAATATACTATGGTAATTATGCACACTGTATAAATATACTACAGTAATTGTGCACATTGTATAAATATACTACAGTAATTGTGCACATTGTATAAATGTACTACAGTGTGCTTATTGTATAAATATACTACAGTAATTGCGCACACTGTATAAATATACTATAGAAATTGTGCACATAGTATAAATATACTACAGTAATTGTGCGCACTATAAATATACGACAGTAATTGTGCACACTATAAATATACTACAATAATTGTGCACACTGTATAAATATACTACAGTAATTGTGCACACTGTATAAATATACTACAGTGTGCACACTGTATAAATATACTACAGTAATTGTGCACACTATAAATATAGTACAGTAATTGTGCACATAGTATAAATATACTACAGTAATTGTGCACATTGTATAAATATACTACAGTAATTGTGCACACTATAAATATACTACAATAGTTGTGCACACTGTATAAATATACTACAGTAATTGTGCACACTATAAATATACTACAGTAATTGTGCACACTATAAATATACTACAATAATTGTGCACATTGTATAAATATACTACAGTAATTGTGCATATTGTATAAATATACTACAGTAATTGTGCACATTGTATAAATATACTACAGTAATTGTGCACACTATAAATATACTACAATAATTGTGCACACTGTATAAATATACTACAGTAATTGTGCATTTTGTATAAATATACTACAGTAATTGTGCACACTATATAAATATACTATGGTAATTGTGCACACTGTGCAAATATACTATGGTAATTATGCACACTGTATAAATATACTACAGTAATTGTGCACATTGTATAAATATACTACAGTAATTGTGCACATTGTATAAATGTACTACAGTGTGCTTATTGTATAAATATACTACAGTAATTGCGCACACTATAAATATACTACAATAATTGTGCACATTGTATAAATATACTACAGTAATTGTGCACACTATAAATATACTACAATAATTGTGCACATTGTATAAATATACTACAGTAATTGTGCATATTGTATAAATATACTACAGTAATTGTGCACACTATAAATATACTACAATAATTGTGCACACTGTACAAATATACTACAGTAATTGTGCACACTGTATAAATATACTACAGTGTGCACACTGTATAAATATACTACAGTAATTTTGCACATTTTATAAATATACTACAGTAATTGTGCACATTGTATAAATATACTACAGTGTGCACACTGTATAAATATACTACAGTAATTGTGCACACTGTATAAATATACTACAGTAATTGTGCACACTGTATAAATATACTACAGTAATTGTGCGCATAGTTTAAATATACTACAGTAATTGTGCATATAGTATAAAAATACTAAAGTAATTGTGCACATTGTATAAATATACTACAGTAATTGTGCACATTGTATAAATATACTACAGTGTGCACACTGTATAAATATACTACAGTAATTTTGCACATTGTGTAAATATACTACAGTAATTGTGCACATTATATAAATATACTACAGTAATTGTGCACACAATAAATATACTACAATAATTGTGCACATTGTATAAATATACTACAGTAATTGTGCATATTGTATAAATATACTACAGTAATTGTGTACACTGTATAAATATACTACAGTAATTGTGCACACTATAAATATACTACAATAATTGTGCACACTGTATAAATATACTACAGTAATTGTGCATTTTGTATAAATATACTACAGTAATTGTGCACACTGTATAAATATACTACGGTAATTGTGCACACTGTGTAAATATACTACGGTAATTATGCACACTGTATAAATATACTACAGTAATTGTGCACATTGTATAAATATACTACAGTAATTGTACATATTGTATAAATATACTACAGTAATTGTGCACACTGTATAAATATACTACGGTAATTGTGCACACTGTGTAAATATACTACGGTAATTATGCACACTGTATAAATATACTACAGTAATTGTGCACATTGTATAAATATACTACAGTAATTGTGCACACTGTATAAATATACTACAGTAATTGTGCACACTATAAATATACTACAATAATTGTGCACATAGTATAAATATACAACAGTAATTGTGCACATTGTATAAATATACTGCAGTAATTGTGCACATTGTATAAATATACTACAGTAATTGTGCACACTGTATAAATATACTACAGTAATTGTGCACATTGTATAAATATACTACAGTAATTGTGCACATTTTATTAATATACTACAGTGTGCACACTCTATAAATATACTACAGTAATTGTGCACATTGTATAAATATACTACAGTAATTGTGCACATTGTATAAATGTACTACAGTGTGCTTATTGTATAAATATACTACAGTAATTGTGCACATAGTATAAATATACTACAGTAATTGTGCACACTATAAATATACGACAGTAATTGTGCACACTATAAATATACTACACTACAGTGTGCTTATTGTATAAATATAATACAATAATTGTGCACACTGTATAAATATACTAAAGTAATTGTGCACACTGTATAAATATACTACAGTGTGCACACTGTATAAATATACTACAGTAATTTTGCACATTTTATAAATATACTACAGTAATTGTGCACATTGTATAAATATACTACAGTAATTGTGCACACTATAAATATACTACAATAATTGTGCACATTGTATAAATATACTACAGTAATTGTGCATATTGTATAAATATACTACAGTAATGGTGCACATTTTATAAATATACTACAATAATTGTGCACATTGTATAAATATACTACAGTGTGCACACTGTATGAATTCACTACAGTAATTGTGCACACTGTATAAATATACTACAGTAATTGTGCACACTGTATAAATATACTACAGTAATTGTGCACATAGTATAAATATAGTACAGTAATTGTGCGCATTGTATAAATATACTACAGTAATTGTGCACACTGTATAAATATACTACAGTAATTGTGCATATAGTATAAAAATACTAAAGTAATTGTGCACATTGTATAAATATACTACAGTAATTGTGCACATTGTATAAATATACTACAGTGTGCACACTGTATAAATATACTACAGTAATTTTGCACATTTTATAAATATACTGCAGTAATTGTGCACATTGTATAAATATACTACAGTAATTGAGCATATTGTATAAATATACTACAGTAATTGTGCACACTGTATAAATATACTACAGTAATTGTGCACACTATAAATATACTACAATAATTGTGCACACTGTATAAATATACTACAGTAATTGTGCACATTGTATAAATATACTACAGTAATTGTGCATTTTGTATAAATATACTACAGTTATTGTGCACACTGTATAAATATACTACGGTAATTGTGCACACTGTGTAAATATACTACGGTAATTGTGCACATTGTATAAATATACTACAGTGTGCTTATTGTATAAATATACTACAGTAATTGTGCACATTGTATAAATATACTACAGTAATTGTGCATTTTGTATAAATATACTACAGTAATTGTGCACATTGTATAAATATACTACAGTAATTGTGCACAATGTATATATATACTACAGTGTACACATTGTATAAATATACTACAGTGTGCACACTGTATAAATATACTACAGTAATTAAGCACACTGTATAAATATACTACAGTAATTGTGCACATAGTATAAATATACTACAGTAATTGTGCACACTATAAATATACTACAGTAATTGTGCACACTATAAATATACTACAATAATTGTGCACACTGTATAAATATACTACAGTAATTGTGCACACTGTATAAATATACTACAGTGTGCACACTGTATAAATATACTACAGTAATTTTGCACATTTTATAAATATACTACAGTAATTGTGCACATTGTATAAATATACTACAGTAATTGTGCACACTATAAATATACTACAATAATTGTGCACATTGTATAAATATACTACAGTAATTGTGCATATTGTATAAATATACTACAGTAATTGTGCACACTATAAATATCCTACAATAATTGTGCACACTGTACAAATATACTACAGTAATTGTGCACACTGTATAAATATACTACAGTGTGCACACTGTATAAATATACTACAGTAATTTTGCACATTTTATAAATATACTACAGTAATTGTGCACATTGTATAAATATACTACAGTGTGCACACTGTATAAATATACTACAGTAATTGTGCACACTGTATAAATATACTACAGTAATTGTGCACACTGTATAAATATACTACAGTGTGCACACTGTATAAATATACTACAGTAATTGGGCACAATGTATAAATATAATACAGTAATTGTGCACACTATAAATATACTACAGTAATTGTGCACACTGTATAAATATACTACAGTAATTGTGCACACTATAAATATACTACAGTAATTGTGCACACTGTATAAATATACTACAGTAATTGTGCACACTATAAATATACTACAGTAATTGTGCACACTATAAATATACTACAATAATTTTGCACATTGTATAAACATACTACAGTAATTTTGCACACTGTATAAATATACTACAGTAATTGTGCACACTATAAATATACTACAATAATTGTGCACATTGTATAAATATACTACAGTAATTGTGCATATTGTATAAATATACTACAGTTATTGTGCACACTATAAATATACTACAATCATTGTGCACACTGTATAAATATACTACAGTAATTGTGCATTTTGTATAAATATACTACAGTAATTGTGCACACTGTATAAATATACTACGGTAATTATGCACACTGTATAAATATACTACAGTAATTGTGCACACTATAAATATACTACAATAATTGTGCACATAGTATAAATATACGACAGTAATTATGCACATTGTATAAATATACTACTGTAATTGTGCACATTGTATTAATATACTACAGTGTGCACACTGTATAAATATACTACAGTAATTGTGCACATTGTATAAATATACTACAGTGTGCACACTGTATAAATATACTACAGTAATTTTGCACATTTTATAAATATACTGCAGTAATTGTGCACATTGTATAAATATACTACAGTAATTGTGCATATTGTATAAATATACTACAGTAATTGTGCACACTGTATAAATATACTACGGTAATTGTGCACACTGTATAAATATACTACAGTGTGCACACTGTATAAATATACTACAGTAATTTTGCACATTGTGTAAATATACTACAGTAATTGTGCACATTATATAAATATACTACAGTAATTGTGCACACTATAAATATACTACAATAATTGTGCACATTGTATAAATATACTACAGTAATTGTGCATATTGTATAAATATACTACAGTAATTGTGCACACTGTATAAATATATTACGGTAATTGTGCACACTGTGTAAATATACTACGGTAATTATGCACACTGTATAAATATACTACAGTAATTGTGCACACTATAAATATACTACAATAATAGTGCACATAGTATAAATATACAACAGTAATTATGCACATTGTATAAATATACTACTGTAATTGTGCATATTGTATTAATATACTACAGTGTGCACACTGTATAAATATACTACAGTAATTGTGCACATTGTATAAATATACTACAGTAATTGCGCACATTTTATTAATATACTACAGTGTGCACACTCTATGAATATACTACAGTAATTGTGCCCATTGTATAAATATACTACAGTAATTGTGCACACTATAAATATACTAAAATAATTGTGCACACTGTAGAAATATACTACAGTAATTGTGCACACTATAAATATACTACAGTAATTGTGCACACTGTATAAATATACTACAGTGTGCACATTATATAAATATACTACTGTAATTGTGCACATTGTATAAATAAACTAAAGTGTGCGGACTGTATAAATATACTACAGTAATTGTGCACACTATAAATATACTACAATAATTGTGCACATTGTATAAATATACTACAGTAATTGGGCACACTGTATAAATATACTACAGTAATTGTGCACACTGTATAAATATACTACAGTAATTGGGCACAATGTATAAATATAATACAGTAATTGTGCACACTATAAATATACTACAGTAATTGTGCACACTGTATAAATATACTACAGTAATTGTGCACACTATAAATATACTACAGTAATTGTGCACACTGTATAAATATACTACAGTAATTGTGCACACTATAAATATACTACAGTAATTGTGCACACTATAAATATACTACAATAATTTTGCACATTGTATAAACATACTACAGTAATTGTGCATTTTGTATAAATATACTACAGTAATTGTGCACACTGTATAAATATACTACAGTAATTGTGCACACTATAAATATACTACAATAATTGTGCACACTGTATAAATATACTACAGTAATTGTGCATTTTGTATAAATATACTACAGTAATTGTGCACACTATATAAATATACTATGGTAATTGTGCACACTGTGTAAATATACTATGGTAATTATGCACACTGTATAAATATACTACAGTAATTGTGCACATTGTATAAATATACCACAGTAATTGTGCACATTGTATAAATGTACTACAGTGTGCTTATTGTATAAATATACTACAGTAATTGTGCACACTGTATAAATATACTACAGTAATTGTGCACATAGTATAAATATACTACAGTAATTGTGCACACTATAAATATACAACAGTAATTGTGCACACTATAAATATACTACAATAATTGTGCACACTGTATAAATATACTACAGTAATTGTGCACACTGTATAAATATACTACAGTGTGCACACTGTATAAATATACTGCAGTAATTTTGCACATTTTATAAATATACTACAGTAATTGTGCACACTATAAATATACTACAATAATTGTGCACATTGTATAAATATACTACAGTAATTGTGCATATTGTATAAATATACTACAGTAATTGTGCACATTGTATAAATATACTACAGTGTGCACACTGTATAAATATACTACAGTAATTGTGCACACTGTATAAATATACTACAGTAATTGTGCACACTGTATAAATATACTACAGTAATTGTGCACACTGTATAAATATACTACAGTAATTGTGCACACTGTATAAATATACTACAGTAATTGTGCACATTGTATAAATATACTACAGTGTGCACACTGTATAAATATACTACAGTAATTTTGCACATTGTGTAAATATACTACAGTAATTGTGCACATTATATAAATATACTACAGTAATTGTGCACACTATAAATATACTACAATAATTGTGCACATTGTATAAATATACTACAGTAATTGTGCATATTGTATAAATATACTACAGTAATTGTGCACACTGTATAAATATACTACAGTAATTGTGCACACTGTATAAATATACTACAGTACTTGTGCACATTGTATAAATATACTACAGTAATTGTGCACATTGTATAAATATACTACAGTGTGCACACTGTATACATATACTACAGTAATTGTGCACATAGTATAAATATACTACAGTAATTGTGCACACTGTATAAATATACAATAGTAATTGTGCACATTGTGTAAATATACTACAGTAATTGTGCACACTGTATAAATATACTACAGTAATTGTGCACACTGTATAAATATACTACAGTAATTGTGCACACTATAAATATACTACAGTAATTGTGCACACTATAAATATACTACAATAATTTTGCACATTGTATAAACATACTACAGTAATTGTGCATATTGTATAAATATACTACAGTAATTGTGCACACTGTATAAATATACTACAGTAATTGTGCACACTATAAATATACTACAATAATTGTGCACACTGTATAAATATACTACAGTAATTGTGCATTTTGTATAAATATACTACAGTAATTGTGCACACTATATAAATATACTATGGTAATTGTGCACACTGTGTAAATATACTATGGTAATTATGCACACTGTATAAATATACTACAGTAATTGTGCACATTGTATAAATATACCACAGTAATTGTGCACATTGTATAAATGTACTACAGTGTGCTTATTGTATAAATATACTACAGTAATTGTGCACACTGTATAAATATACTACAGTAATTGTGCACATAGTATAAATATACTACAGTAATTGTGCACACTATAAATATACGACAGTAATTGTGCACACTATAAATATACTACAATAATTGTGCACACTGTATAAATATACTAAAGTAATTGTGCACACTGTATAAATATACTACAGTGTGCACACTGTATAAATATACTGCAGTAATTTTGCACATTTTATAAATATACTACAGTAATTGTGCACACTATAAATATACTACAATAATTGTGCACATTGTATAAATATACTACAGTAATTGTGCATATTGTATAAATATACTACAGTAATTGTGCACACTGTATAAATATACTACAGTAATTGTGCACACTGTGTAAATATACTACGGTAATTATGCACACTGTATAAATATACTACAGTAATTGTGCACATTGTATAAATATACTACAGTGTGCACACTGTATACATATACTACAGTAATTGTGCACATAGTATAAATATACTACAGTAATTGTGCACACTGTATAAATATACAATAGTAATTGTGCACATTGTATAAATATACTACAGTAATTGTGCACACTGTATAAATATACTACAGTAATTGTGCACACTATAAATATACTACAATAATTTTGCACATTGTCTAAACATACTACAGTAATTGTGCACATTGTATAAATATACTACAGTAATTGTGCATATTGTATAAATATACTACAGTAATTGTGCACATAGTATAAATATACTACAGTAATTGTGCACACTATAAATATACTACAGTAATTGTGCACACTATAAATATACTACAATAATTGTGCACACTGTATAAATATACTACAGTAATTGTGCACACTATAAATATACTACAATAATTGTGCACACTGTATAAATATACTACAGTAATTGTGCACACTATAAATATACTACAATAATTGTGCACAATGTATAAATATACTACAGTAATTGTGCACACTGTATAAATATACTACAGTGTGCACATTATATAAATATACTACTGTAATTGTGCACATTGTATAAATAAACTAAAGTGTGCGGACTGTATAAATATACTACAGTAATTGTGCACACTATAAATATACTACAATAATTGTGCACATTGTATAAATATACTACAGTAATTGGGCACACTGTATAAATATACTACAGTAATTGTGCACACTGTATAAATATACTACAATAATTGGGCACAATGTATAAATATAATACAGTAATTGTGCACACTATAAATATACTACAGTAATTGTGCACACTGTATAAATATACTACAGTAATTGTGCACACTATAAATATACTACAGTAATTGTGCACACTGTATAAATATACTACAGTAATTGTGCACACTATAAATATACTACAGTAATTGTGCACACTATAAATATACTACAATAATTTTGCACATTGTATAAACATACTACAGTAATTGTGCATTTTGTATAAATATACTACAGTAATTGTGCACACTGTATAAATATACTACAGTAATTGTGCACACTATAAATATACTACAATAATTGTGCACACTGTATAAATATACTACAGTAATTGTGCATTTTGTATAAATATACTACAGTAATTGTGCACACTATATAAATATACTATGGTAATTGTGCACACTGTGTAAATATACTATGGTAATTATGCACACTGTATAAATATACTACAGTAATTGTGCACATTGTATAAATATACCACAGTAATTGTGCACATTGTATAAATGTACTACAGTGTGCTTATTGTATAAATATACTACAGTAATTGTGCACACTGTATAAATATACTACAGTAATTGTGCACATAGTATAAATATACTACAGTAATTGTGCACACTATAAATATACAACAGTAATTGTGCACACTATAAATATACTACAATAATTGTGCACACTGTATAAATATACTACAGTAATTGTGCACACTGTATAAATATACTACAGTGTGCACACTGTATAAATATACTGCAGTAATTTTGCACATTTTATAAATATACTACAGTAATTGTGCACACTATAAATATAGTACAATAATTGTGCACATTGTATAAATATACTACAGTAATTGTGCATATTGTATAAATATACTACAGTAATTGTGCACATTGTATAAATATACTACAGTGTGCACACTGTATAAATATACTACAGTAATTGTGCACACTGTATAAATATACTGCAGTAATTGTGCACACTGTATAAATATACTACAGTAATTGTGCACACTGTATAAATATACTACAGTAATTGTGCACATTGTATAAATATACTACAGTGTGCACACTGTATAAATATACTACAGTAATTTTGCACATTGTGTAAATATACTACAGTAATTGTGCACATTATATAAATATACTACAGTAATTGTGCACACTATAAATATACTACAATAATTGTGCACATTGTATAAATATACTACAGTAATTGTGCATATTGTATAAATATACTACAGTAATTGTGCACACTGTATAAATATACTACAGTAATTGTGCACACTGTATAAATATACTACAGTACTTGTGCACATTGTATAAATATACTACAGTAATTGTGCACACTGTATAAATATACTACAGTGTGCACACTGTATACATATACTACAGTAATTGTGCACATAGTATAAATATACTACAGTAATTGTGCACACTGTATAAATATACAATAGTAATTGTGCACATTGTGTAAATATACTACAGTAATTGTGCACACTGTATAAATATACTACAGTAATTGTGCACACTGTATAAATATACTACAGTAATTGTGCATTTTGTATAAATATACTACAGTAATTGTGCACACTATATAAATATACTATGGTAATTGTGCACACTGTGTAAATATACTATGGTAATTATGCACACTGTATAAATATACTACAGTAATTGTGCACATTGTATAAATATACCACAGTAATTGTGCACATTGTATAAATGTACTACAGTGTGCTTATTGTATAAATATACTACAGTAATTGTGCACACTGTATAAATATACTACAGTAATTGTGCACATAGTATAAATATACTACAGTAATTGTGCACACTATAAATATACAACAGTAATTGTGCACACTATAAATATACTACAATAATTGTGCACACTGTATAAATATACTACAGTAATTGTGCACACTGTATAAATATACTACAGTGTGCACACTGTATAAATATACTGCAGTAATTTTGCACATTTTATAAATATACTACAGTAATTGTGCACACTATAAATATAGTACAATAATTGTGCACATTGTATAAATATACTACAGTAATTGTGCATATTGTATAAATATACTACAGTAATTGTGCACATTGTATAAATATACTACAGTGTGCACACTGTATAAATATACTACAGTAATTGTGCACACTGTATAAATATACTACAGTAATTGTGCACACTGTATAAATATACTACAGTAATTGTGCACACTGTATAAATATACTACAGTAATTGTGCACATTGTATAAATATACTACAGTGTGCACACTGTATAAATATACTACAGTAATTTTGCACATTGTGTAAATATACCACAGTAATTGTGCACATTGTATAAATGTACTACAGTGTGCTTACTGTATAAATATACTACAGTAATTGTGCACACTGTATAAATATACTACAGTAATTGTGCACATAGTATAAATATACTACAGTAATTGTGCACACTATAAATATACAACAGTAATTGTGCACACTATAAATATACTACAATAATTGTGCACACTGTATAAATATACTACAGTAATTGTGCACACTGTATAAATATACTACAGTGTGCACACTGTATAAATATACTGCAGTAATTTTGCACATTTTATAAATATACTACAGTAATTGTGCACACTATAAATATACTACAATAATTGTGCACATTGTATAAATATACTACAGTAATTGTGCATATTGTATAAATATACTACAGTAATTGTGCACATTGTATAAATATACTACAGTGTGCACACTGTATAAATATACTACAGTAATTTTGCACATTGTGTAAATATACTACAGTAATTGTGCACATTATATAAATATACTACAGTAATTGTGCACACTATAAATATACTACAATAATTGTGCACATTGTATAAATATACTACAGTAATTGTGCATATTGTATAAATATACTACAGTAATTGTGCACACTGTATAAATATACTACAGTAATTGTGCACACTGTATAAATATACTACAGTACTTGTGCACATTGTATAAATATACTACAGTAATTGTGCACATTGTATAAATATACTACAGTGTGCACACTGTATACATATACTACAGTAATTGTGCACATAGTATAAATATACTACAGTAATTGTGCATACTGTATAAATATACAATAGTAATTGTGCACATTGTGTAAATATACTACAGTAATTGTGCACACTGTATAAATATACTACAGTAATTGTGCACACTGTATAAATATACTACAGTAATTGTGCACACTATAAATATACTACAGTAATTGTGCACACTATAAATATACTACAATAATTTTGCACATTGTATAAACATACTACAGTAATTGTGCATATTGTATAAATATACTACAGTAATTGTGCACACTGTATAAATATACTACAGTAATTGTGCACACTATAAATATACTACAATAATTGTGCACACTGTATAAATATACTACAGTAATTGTGCATTTTGTATAAATATACTACAGTAATTGTGCACACTATATAAATATACTATGGTAATTGTGCACACTGTGTAAATATACTATGGTAATTATGCACACTGTATAAATATACTACAGTAATTGTGCACATTGTATAAATATACCACAGTAATTGTGCACATTGTATAAATGTACTACAGTGTGCTTATTGTATAAATATACTACAGTAATTGTGCACACTGTATAAATATACTACAGTAATTGTGCACATAGTATAAATATACTACAGTAATTGTGCACACTATAAATATACGACAGTAATTGTGCACACTATAAATATACTACAATAATTGTGCACACTGTATAAATATACTACAGTAATTGTGCACACTGTATAAATATACTACAGTGTGCACACTGTATAAATATACTGCAGTAATTTTGCACATTTTATAAATATACTACAGTAATTGTGCACACTATAAATATACTACAATAATTGTGCACATTGTATAAATATACTACAGTAATTGTGCATATTGTATAAATATACTACAGTAATTGTGCACACTGTATAAATATACTACAGTAATTGTGCACACTGTGTAAATATACTACGGTAATTATGCACACTGTATAAATATACTACAGTAATTGTGCACATTGTATAAATATACTACAGTGTGCACACTGTATACATATACTACAGTAATTGTGCACATAGTATAAATATACTACAGTAATTGTGCACACTGTATAAATATACAATAGTAATTGTGCACATTGTATAAATATACTACAGTAATTGTGCACACTGTATAAATATACTACAGTAATTGTGCACACTATAAATATACTACAATAATTTTGCACATTGTCTAAACATACTACAGTAATTGTGCACATTGTATAAATATACTACAGTAATTGTGCATATTGTATAAATATACTACAGTAATTGTGCACATAGTATAAATATACTACAGTAATTGTGCACACTATAAATATACTACAGTAATTGTGCACACTATAAATATACTACAATAATTGTGCACACTGTATAAATATACTACAGTAATTGTGCACACTATAAATATACTACAATAATTGTGCACACTGTATAAATATACTACAGTAATTGTGCACACTATAAATATACTACAATAATTGTGCACAATGTATAAATATACTACAGTAATTGTGCACACTGTATAAATATACTACAGTGTGCACATTATATAAATATACTACTGTAATTGTGCACATTGTATAAATAAACTAAAGTGTGCGGACTGTATAAATATACTACAGTAATTGTGCACACTATAAATATACTACAATAATTGTGCACATTGTATAAATATACTACAGTAATTGGGCACACTGTATAAATATACTACAGTAATTGTGCACACTGTATAAATATACTACAATAATTGGGCACAATGTATAAATATAATACAGTAATTGTGCACACTATAAATATACTACAGTAATTGTGCACACTGTATAAATATACTACAGTAATTGTGCACACTATAAATATACTACAGTAATTGTGCACACTGTATAAATATACTACAGTAATTGTGCACACTATAAATATACTACAGTAATTGTGCACACTATAAATATACTACAATAATTTTGCACATTGTATAAACATACTACAGTAATTGTGCATTTTGTATAAATATACTACAGTAATTGTGCACACTGTATAAATATACTACAGTAATTGTGCACACTATAAATATACTACAATAATTGTGCACACTGTATAAATATACTACAGTAATTGTGCATTTTGTATAAATATACTACAGTAATTGTGCACACTATATAAATATACTATGGTAATTGTGCACACTGTGTAAATATACTATGGTAATTATGCACACTGTATAAATATACTACAGTAATTGTGCACATTGTATAAATATACCACAGTAATTGTGCACATTGTATAAATGTACTACAGTGTGCTTATTGTATAAATATACTACAGTAATTGTGCACACTGTATAAATATACTACAGTAATTGTGCACATAGTATAAATATACTACAGTAATTGTGCACACTATAAATATACAACAGTAATTGTGCACACTATAAATATACTACAATAATTGTGCACACTGTATAAATATACTACAGTAATTGTGCACACTGTATAAATATACTACAGTGTGCACACTGTATAAATATACTGCAGTAATTTTGCACATTTTATAAATATACTACAGTAATTGTGCACACTATAAATATAGTACAATAATTGTGCACATTGTATAAATATACTACAGTAATTGTGCATATTGTATAAATATACTACAGTAATTGTGCACATTGTATAAATATACTACAGTGTGCACACTGTATAAATATACTACAGTAATTGTGCACACTGTATAAATATACTACAGTAATTGTGCACACTGTATAAATATACTACAGTAATTGTGCACACTGTATAAATATACTACAGTAATTGTGCACATTGTATAAATATACTACAGTGTGCACACTGTATAAATATACTACAGTAATTTTGCACATTGTGTAAATATACTACAGTAATTGTGCACATTATATAAATATACTACAGTAATTGTGCACACTATAAATATACTACAATAATTGTGCACATTGTATAAATATACTACAGTAATTGTGCATATTGTATAAATATACTACAGTAATTGTGCACACTGTATAAATATACTACAGTAATTGTGCACACTGTATAAATATACTACAGTACTTGTGCACATTGTATAAATATACTACAGTAATTGTGCACACTGTATAAATATACTACAGTGTGCACACTGTATACATATACTACAGTAATTGTGCACATAGTATAAATATACTACAGTAATTGTGCACACTGTATAAATATACAATAGTAATTGTGCACATTGTGTAAATATACTACAGTAATTGTGCACACTGTATAAATATACTACAGTAATTGTGCACACTGTATAAATATACTACAGTAATTGTGCACACTATAAATATACTACAGTAATTGTGCACACTATAAATATACTACAATAATTTTGCACATTGTATAAACATACTACAGTAATTGTGCATATTGTATAAATATACTACAGTAATTGTGCACACTGTATAAATATACTACAGTAATTGTGCACACTATAAATATACTACAATAATTGTGCACACTGTATAAATATACTACAGTAATTGTGCATTTTGTATAAATATACTACAGTAATTGTGCACACTATATAAATATACTATGGTAATTGTGCACACTGTGTAAATATACTATGGTAATTATGCACACTGTATAAATATACTACAGTAATTGTGCACATTGTATAAATATACCACAGTAATTGTGCACATTGTATAAATGTACTACAGTGTGCTTATTGTATAAATATACTACAGTAATTGTGCACACTGTATAAATATACTACAGTAATTGTGCACATAGTATAAATATACTACAGTAATTGTGCACACTATAAATATACGACAGTAATTGTGCACACTATAAATATACTACAATAATTGTGCACACTGTATAAATATACTACAGTAATTGTGCACACTGTATAAATATACTACAGTGTGCACACTGTATAAATATACTACAGTAATTTTGCACATTGTGTAAATATACTACAGTAATTGTGCACATTATATAAATATACTACAGTAATTGTGCACACTATAAATATACTACAATAATTGTGCACATTGTATAAATATACTACAGTAATTGTGCATATTGTATAAATATACTACAGTAATTGTGCACACTGTATAAATATACTACAGTAATTGTGCACACTGTATAAATATACTACAGTACTTGTGCACATTGTATAAATATACTACAGTAATTGTGCACACTGTATAAATATACTACAGTGTGCACACTGTATACATATACTACAGTAATTGTGCACATAGTATAAATATACTACAGTAATTGTGCACACTGTATAAATATACAATAGTAATTGTGCACATTGTGTAAATATACTACAGTAATTGTGCACACTGTATAAATATACTACAGTAATTGTGCACACTGTATAAATATACTACAGTAATTGTGCACACTATAAATATACTACAGTAATTGTGCACACTATAAATATACTACAATAATTTTGCACATTGTATAAACATACTACAGTAATTGTGCATATTGTATAAATATACTACAGTAATTGTGCACACTGTATAAATATACTACAGTAATTGTGCACACTATAAATATACTACAATAATTGTGCACACTGTATAAATATACTACAGTAATTGTGCATTTTGTATAAATATACTACAGTAATTGTGCACACTATATAAATATACTATGGTAATTGTGCACACTGTGTAAATATACTATGGTAATTATGCACACTGTATAAATATACTACAGTAATTGTGCACATTGTATAAATATACCACAGTAATTGTGCACATTGTATAAATGTACTACAGTGTGCTTATTGTATAAATATACTACAGTAATTGTGCACACTGTATAAATATACTACAGTAATTGTGCACATAGTATAAATATACTACAGTAATTGTGCACACTATAAATATACGACAGTAATTGTGCACACTATAAATATACTACAATAATTGTGCACACTGTATAAATATACTACAGTAATTGTGCACATTGTATAAATATACTACAGTAATTGTGCATATTGTATAAATATACTACAGTAATTGTGCACACTGTATAAATATACTACGGTAATTGTGCACACTGTGTAAATATACTACGGTAATTATGCACACTGTATAAATATACTACAGTAATTGTGCACACTATAAATATACTACAATAATTGTGCACATAGTATAAATATACAACAGTAATTATGCACATTGTATAAATATACTACAGTAATTGTGCACATTGTATTAATATACTACAGTGTGCACACTGTATAAATATACTACAGTAATTGTGCACATTGTATAAATATACTACAGTAATTGCGCACATTTTATTAATATACTACAGTGTGCACACTCTATGAATATACTACAGTAATTGTGCACATTGTATAAATATACTACAGTAATTGTGCACACTATAAATATACTAAAATAATTGTGCACACTGTAGAAATATACTACAGTAATTGTGCACACTATAAATATACTACAATAATTGTGCACACTGTATAAATATACTACAGTAATTGTGCACACTATAAATATTCTACAATAATTGTGCACACTGTATAAATATACTACAGTAATTGTGCACACTATAAATATACTACAATAATTGTGCACACTGTATAAATATACTACAGTAATTGTGCACACTATAAATATACTACAATAATTGTGCACAATGTATAAATATACTACAGTAATTGTGCACACTGTATAAATATACTACAGTGTGCACATTATATAAATATACTACTGTAATTGTGCACATTGTATAAATAAACTAAAGTGTGCGGACTGTATAAATATACTACAGTAATTGTGCACACTATAAATATACTACAATAATTGTGCACATTGTATAAATATACTACAGTAATTGGGCACACTGTATAAATATACTACAGTAATTGTGCACACTGTATAAATATACTACAATAATTGGGCACAATGTATAAATATAATACAGTAATTGTGCACACTATAAATATACTACAGTAATTGTGCACACTGTATAAATATACTACAGTAATTGTGCACACTATAAATATACTACAGTAATTGTGCACACTGTATAAATATACTACAGTAATTGTGCACACTATAAATATACTACAGTAATTGTGCACACTATAAATATACTACAATAATTTTGCACATTGTATAAACATACTACAGTAATTGTGCATTTTGTATAAATATACTACAGTAATTGTGCACACTGTATAAATATACTACAGTAATTGTGCACACTATAAATATACTACAATAATTGTGCACACTGTATAAATATACTACAGTAATTGTGCATTTTGTATAAATATACTACAGTAATTGTGCACACTATATAAATATACTATGGTAATTGTGCACACTGTGTAAATATACTATGGTAATTATGCACACTGTATAAATATACTACAGTAATTGTGCACATTGTATAAATATACCACAGTAATTGTGCACATTGTATAAATGTACTACAGTGTGCTTATTGTATAAATATACTACAGTAATTGTGCACACTGTATAAATATACTACAGTAATTGTGCACATAGTATAAATATACTACAGTAATTGTGCACACTATAAATATACAACAGTAATTGTGCACACTATAAATATACTACAATAATTGTGCACACTGTATAAATATACTACAGTAATTGTGCACACTGTATAAATATACTACAGTGTGCACACTGTATAAATATACTGCAGTAATTTTGCACATTTTATAAATATACTACAGTAATTGTGCACACTATAAATATAGTACAATAATTGTGCACATTGTATAAATATACTACAGTAATTGTGCATATTGTATAAATATACTACAGTAATTGTGCACATTGTATAAATATACTACAGTGTGCACACTGTATAAATATACTACAGTAATTGTGCACACTGTATAAATATACTGCAGTAATTGTGCACACTGTATAAATATACTACAGTAATTGTGCACACTGTATAAATATACTACAGTAATTGTGCACATTGTATAAATATACTACAGTGTGCACACTGTATAAATATACTACAGTAATTTTGCACATTGTGTAAATATACTACAGTAATTGTGCACATTATATAAATATACTACAGTAATTGTGCACACTATAAATATACTACAATAATTGTGCACATTGTATAAATATACTACAGTAATTGTGCATATTGTATAAATATACTACAGTAATTGTGCACACTGTATAAATATACTACAGTAATTGTGCACACTGTATAAATATACTACAGTACTTGTGCACATTGTATAAATATACTACAGTAATTGTGCACACTGTATAAATATACTACAGTGTGCACACTGTATACATATACTACAGTAATTGTGCACATAGTATAAATATACTACAGTAATTGTGCACACTGTATAAATATACAATAGTAATTGTGCACATTGTGTAAATATACTACAGTAATTGTGCACATAGTATAAATATACTACAGTAATTGTGCACACTGTATAAATATACAATAGTAATTGTGCACATTGTGTAAATATACTACAGTAATTGTGCACATTGTATAAATATACTACAGTGTGCACACTGTATAAATATACTACAGTAATTTTGCACATTGTGTAAATATACTACAGTAATTGTGCACATTATATAAATATACTACAGTAATTGTGCACACTATAAATATACTACAATAATTGTGCACATTGTATAAATATACTACAGTAATTGTGCATATTGTATAAATATACTACAGTAATTGTGCACACTGTATAAATATACTACAGTAATTGTGCACACTGTATAAATATACTACAGTACTTGTGCACATTGTATAAATATACTACAGTAATTGTGCACACTGTATAAATATACTACAGTGTGCACACTGTATACATATACTACAGTAATTGTGCACATAGTATAAATATACTACAGTAATTGTGCACACTGTATAAATATACAATAGTAATTGTGCACATTGTGTAAATATACTACAGTAATTGTGCACACTGTATAAATATACTACAGTAATTGTGCACACTGTATAAATATACTACAGTAATTGTGCACACTATAAATATACTACAGTAATTGTGCACACTATAAATATACTACAATAATTTTGCACATTGTATAAACATACTACAGTAATTGTGCATATTGTATAAATATACTACAGTAATTGTGCACACTGTATAAATATACTACAGTAATTGTGCACACTATAAATATACTACAATAATTGTGCACACTGTATAAATATACTACAGTAATTGTGCATTTTGTATAAATATACTACAGTAATTGTGCACACTATATAAATATACTATGGTAATTGTGCACACTGTGTAAATATACTATGGTAATTATGCACACTGTATAAATATACTACAGTAATTGTGCACATTGTATAAATATACCACAGTAATTGTGCACATTGTATAAATGTACTACAGTGTGCTTATTGTATAAATATACTACAGTAATTGTGCACACTGTATAAATATACTACAGTAATTGTGCACATAGTATAAATATACTACAGTAATTGTGCACACTATAAATATACGACAGTAATTGTGCACACTATAAATATACTACAATAATTGTGCACACTGTATAAATATACTACAGTAATTGTGCACACTGTATAAATATACTACAGTGTGCACACTGTATAAATATACTGCAGTAATTTTGCACATTTTATAAATATACTACAGTAATTGTGCACACTATAAATATACTATAATAATTGTGCACATTGTATAAATATACTACAGTAATTGTGCATATTGTATAAATATACTACAGTAATTGTGCACACTGTATAAATATACTACAGTAATTGTGCACACTGTGTAAATATACTACGGTAATTATGCACACTGTATAAATATACTACAGTAATTGTGCACATTGTATAAATATACTACAGTAATTGTGCACATTGTATAAATATACTACAGTGTGCACACTGTATACATATACTACAGTAATTGTGCACATAGTATAAATATACTACAGTAATTGTGCACACTGTATAAATATACAATAGTAATTGTGCACATTGTATAAATATACTACAGTAATTGTGCACACTGTATAAATATACTACAGTAATTGTGCACATAGTATAAATATACTACAGTAATTGTGCACACTGTATAAATATACTACAGTAATTGTGCACACTATAAATATACTACAATAATTTTGCACATTGTCTAAACATACTACAGTAATTGTGCACATTGTATAAATATACTACAGTAATTGTGCATATTGTATAAATATACTACAGTAATTGTGCACATAGTATAAATATACTACAGTAATTGTGCACACTATAAATATACTACAGTAATTGTGCACACTATAAATATACTACAATAATTGTGCACACTGTATAAATATACTACAGTAATTGTGCATTTTGTATAAATATACTACAGTAATTGTGCACATTGTATAAATATACTACAGTAATTGTGCACACTATAAATATACTACAATAATTGTGCACACTGTATAAATATACTACAGTAATTGTGCACATTGTATAAATATACTACAGTAATTGTGCACACTGTATAAATATACTACAGTAATTGTGCACACTATAAATATACTACAATAATTGTGCACATAGTATAAATATACAACAGTAATTATGCACATTGGGTAAATATACTACAGTTATTGTGCACATTGTATTAATATACTACAGTGTGCACACTGTATAAATATACTACAGTAATTGTGCACATTGTATAAATATACTACAGTAATTGCGCACATTTTATTAATATACTACAGTGTGCACACTCTATGAATATACTACAGTAATTGTGCACATTGTATAAATATACTACAGTAATTGTGCACAATATAAATATACTAAAATAATTGTGCACACTGTAGAAATATACTACAGTAATTGTGCACACTATAAATATACTACAATAATTGTGCACACTGTATAAATATACTACAGTAATTGTGCACACTATAAATATACTACAGTAATTGTGCACACTATAAATATAGTACAATAATTGTGCACACTGTATAAATATACTACAGTAATTGTGCATTTTGTATAAATATACTACAGTAATTGTGCACATTGTATAAATATACTACAGTAATTGTGCACACTATAAATATACTACAGTAATTGTGCACACTATAAATATACTACAATAATTGTGCACATTGTATAAATATACTACAGTAATTGGGCACACTGTATAAATATACTACAGTAATTGTGCACACTGTATAAATATACTACAGTAATTGGGCACAATGTATAAATATAATACAGTAATTGTGCACACTATAAATATACTACAGTAATTGTGGACACTGTATAAATATACTACAGTAATTGTGCACACTGTATAAATATACTACAGTAATTGTGCACATTGTATAAATATACTACAGTAATTGTGCACACTATAAATATACTACAGTAATTGTGCACACTGTATAAATATACTACAGTAATTGTGCACACTATAAATATACTACAGTAATTGTGCACACTATAAATATACTACAATAATTTTGCACATTGTATAAACATACTACAGTAATTGTGCATATTGTATAAATATACTACAGTAATTGTGCACACTGTATAAATATACTACAGTAATTGTGCACACTATAAATATACTACAATAATTGTGCACACTGTATAAATATACTACAGTAATTGTGCATTTTGTATAAATATACTACAGTAATTGTGCACACTATATAAATATACTATGGTAATTGTGCACACTGTATAAATATACTACAGTAATTGTGCACATCGTATAAATATACTACAGTAATTGTGCACATTGTATAAATATACTACAGTAATTGTGCACACTATAAATATACTACAGTAATTGGGCACATTGTATAAATATACTACAGTGTGCGCACTGTATAAATATACTACAGTAATTTTGCACATTTTATAAATATACTACAGTAATTGTGCACATTGTATAAATATACTACAGTAATTGGGCACAATGTATAAATATAATACAGTAATTGTGCACACTATAAATATACTACAGTAATTGTGCACACTGTATAAATATACTACAGTAATTGTGCACACTATAAATATACTACAGTAATTGTGCACACTGTATAAATATACTACAGTAATTGTGCACACTATAAATATACTACAGTAATTGTGCACACTGTATAAATATACTACAGTAATTGTGCACACTATAAATATACTACAGTAATTGTGCACACTATAAATATACTACAATAATTGTGCACACTGTATAAATATACTACAGTAATTGTGCATATTGTATAAATATACTACAGTTATTGTGCACACTATAAATATACTACAATCATTGTGCACACTGTATAAATATACTACAGTAATTGTGCATTTTGTATAAATATACTACAGTAATTGTGCACACTGTATAAATATACTACGGTAATTATGCACACTGTATAAATATACTACAGTAATTGTGCACACTATAAATATACTACAATAATTGTGCACATAGTATAAATATACGACAGTAATTATGCACATTGTATAAATATACTACTGTAATTGTGCACACTGTATAAATATACTACAGTAATTGTGCACATTGTATAAATATACTACAGTGTGCACACTGTATAAATATACTACAGTAATTTTGCACATTTTATAAATATACTACAGTAATTGTGCATATTGTATAAATATACTACAGTAATTGTGCACACTGTATAAATATACTACGGTAATTGTGCACATTGTATTAATATACTACAGTGTGCACACTGTATAAATATACTACAGTAATTGTGCACATTGTATAAATATACTACAGTAATTGCGCACATTTTATTAATATACTACAGTGTGCACACTCTATGAATATACTACAGTAATTGTGCACATTGTATAAATATACTACAGTAATTGTGCACACTGTATAAATATACTACAGTAATTGTGCACACTATAAATATACTAAAATAATTGTGCACACTGTAGAAATATACTACAGTAATTGTGCACACTATAAATATACTACAATAATTGTGCACACTGTATAAATATACTACAGTAATTGTGCACACTATAAATATACTACAATAATTGTGCACAATGTATAAATATACTACAGTAATTGTGCACACTGTATAAATATACTACAGTGTGCACATTGTATAAATATACTACTGTAATTGTGCACACTGTATAAATATACTACAGTAATTGTGCACACTGTATAAATATACTACAGTAATTGTGCACACTGTATAAATATACTACAGTAATTGTGCACACTGTATAAATATACTACAGTAATTGTGCATTTTGTATAAATATACTACAGTTATTGTGCACACTGTATAAATATACTACGGTAATTGTGCACACTGTGTAAATATACTACGGTAATTATGCACACTGTATAAATATACTACAGTAATTGTGCACATTGTATAAATATACTACAGTAATTGTGCATATTGTATAAATATACTACAATAATTGTGCACACTGTATAAATATACTACGGTAATTGTGCACACTGTGTAAATATACTACGGTAATTATGCACACTGTATAAATATGCTACAGTAATTGTGCACATTGTATAAATATACTACAGTAATTGTGCACACTGTATAAATATACTACAGTAATTGTGCACACTATAAATATACTACAATAATTGTGCACATAGTATAAATATACAACAGTAATTGTGCACATTGTATAAATATACTACAGTAATTGTGCACATTGTATTAATATAGTACAGTGTGCACACTGTATAAATATACTACAGTAATTGTGCACATTGTATAAATATACTACAGTATTTGTGCACATTTTATTAATATACTACAGTGTGCACACTCTATAAATATACTTCAGTAATTGTGCACATTGTATAAATATACTACAGTAATTGTGCACATTGTATAAATATACTACAGTAATTGTGCACACTATAAATATACTAAAATAATTGTGCACACTGTAGAAATATACTACAGTAATTGTGCACACTATAAATATACTACAATAATTGTGCACAATGTATAAATATACTACAGTAATTGTGCACACTGTATAAATATACTACAGTAATTGTGCACACTATAAATATACTAAAATAATTGTGCACACTGTAGAAATATACTACAGTAATTGTGCACACTATAAATATACTACAATAATTGTGCACAATGTATAAATATACTACAGTAATTGTGCACACTGTATAAATATACTACAGTGTGCACATTGTATAAATATACTACTGTAATTGTGCACATTGTATAAATATACTACAGTAATTGTGCACACTGTATAAATATACTACAGTAATTGTGCACACTATAAATATACTACAATAATTGTGCACAATGTATAAATATACTACAGTAATTGTGCACACTGTATAAATATACTACAGTGTGCACATTGTATAAATATACTACTGTAATTGTGCACATTGTATAAATAAACTAAAGTGTGCGGACTGTATAAATATACTACAGTAATTTTACACACTGTTTAAATATACTAAAGTAATTGTGCACATTGTATAAATATACTACAGTGTGCACACTGTATAAATATACTACAGTCATTGTGCACACTATAAATATACTACAGTAATTGTGCACACTGTATAAATATACTACAGTAATTGTGCATTTTGTATAAATATACTACAGTAATTGTGCACACTATATAAATATACTACGATAATTGTGCACACTGTGTAAATATACTATGGTAATTATGCACACTGTATAAATATACTACAGTAATTGTGCACATTGTATAAATATACTACAGTAATTGTGCACATTGTATAAATGTACTACAGTGTGCTTATTGTATAAATATACTACAGTAATTGCGCACACTGTATAAATATACTACAGTAATTGTGCACATAGTATAAATATACTACAGTAATTGTGCACACTATAAATATACGACAGTAATTGTGCACACTATAAATATACTACAATAATTGTGCACACTGTATAAATATACTACAGTAATTGTGCACACTGTATAAATATACTACAGTAATTGTGCACACTGTCTAAATATACTACAGTAATTTTGCACATTTTATAAATATACTACAATAATTGTGCACACTGTATAAATATACTACAGTAATTTTGCACATTTTATAAATATACTACAGTAATTGTGCACATTGTATAAATATACTACAGTAATTGTGCACACTATAAATATACTACTATAATTGTGCACATTGTATAAATATACTACAGTAATTGTGCATATTGTATAAATATACTACAGTAATGGTGCACATTTTATAAATATACTACAGTAATTGTGCACATTGTATAAATATACTACAGTGTGCACACTGTATGAATATACTACAGTAATTGTGCACACTGTATAAATATACTACAGTAATTGTGCACACTGTATAAATATACTACAGTAATTGTGCACACTGTATAAATATACTACAGTAATTGTGCACACTGTATAAATATACTACAGTAATTGTGCACATAGTATAAATATACTACAGTAATTGTGCGCATAGTATAAATATACTACAGTAATTGTGCACACTGTATAAATATACTACAGTAATTGTGCATATAGTATAAAAATACTAAAGTAATTGTGCACATTGTATAAATATACTACAGTAATTGTGCACATTGTATAAATATACTACAGTGTGCACACTGTATAAATATACTACAGTAATTTTGCACATTTTATAAATATACTGCAGTAATTGTGCACATTGTATAAATATACTACAGTAATTGTGCATATTGTATAAATATACTACAGTAATTGTGCACACTGTATAAATATACTACAGTAATTGTGCACACTATAAATATACTACAGTAATTGTGCACACTATAAATATACTGCAATAATTGTGCACACTGTATAAATATACTACAGTAATTGTGCACACTGTATAAATATACTACAGTGTGCACATTGTATAAATTTACTACAGTAATTGTGCACACTGTATAAATATCCTACAGTAATTTTGCACACTGTTTAAATATACTAAAGTAATTGTGCACATTGTATAAATATACTACAGTGTGCACACTGTTTAAATATACTACAGTGTGCACACTATAAATATACTACAGTAATTGTGCACATAGTATAAATATACTACAGTAATTGTGCACATTGTATAAATATACTACAGTAATTGTGCACACTATAAATATACTACAATAGTTGTGCACACTGTATAAATATACTACAGTAATTGTGCACACTATAAATATACTACAGTAATTGTGCACACTGTATAAATATACTACAGTAATTGTGCACACTATAAATATACTACAGTAATTGTGCACACTGTATAAATATACTACAGTAATTGTGCACACTATAAATATACTACAGTAATTGTGCACACTATAAATATACTACAATAATTTTGCACATTGTATAAATATACTACAGTAATTGTGCACATTGTATAAATATACTACAGTAATTTTGCACACTGTATAAATATACTACAGTAATTGTGCACATTGTATAAATATACTACAGTAATTGTGCACACTATAAATATACTACAATAATTGTGCACATTGTATAAATATACTACAGTAATTGTGCATATTGTATAAATATACTACAGTAATTGTGCACACTGTATAAATATACTATGGTAATTATGCACACTGTATAAATATACTACAGTAATTGTGCACATTGTATAAATATACTACAGTAATTGTGCACATTGTATAAATGTACTACAGTGTGCTTATTGTATAAATATACTACAGTAATTGCGCACACTGTATAAATATACTATAGAAATTGTGCACATAGTATAAATATACTACAGTAATTGTGCGCACTATAAATATACGACAGTAATTGTGCACACTATAAATATACTACAATAATTGTGCACACTGTATAAATATACTACAGTAATTGTGCACACTGTATAAATATACTACAGTGTGCACACTGTATAAATATACTACAGTAATTGTGCACACTATAAATATAGTACAGTAATTGTGCACATAGTATAAATATACTACAGTAATTGTGCACATTGTATAAATATACTACAGTAATTGTGCACACTATAAATATACTACAATAGTTGTGCACACTGTATAAATATACTACAGTAATTGTGCACACTATAAATATACTACAGTAATTGTGCACACTATAAATATACTACAATAATTGTGCACATTGTATAAATATACTACAGTAATTGTGCATATTGTATAAATATACTACAGTAATTGTGCACATTGTATAAATATACTACAGTAATTGTGCACACTATAAATATACTACAATAATTGTGCACACTGTATAAATATACTACAGTAATTGTGCATTTTGTATAAATATACTACAGTAATTGTGCACACTATATAAATATACTATGGTAATTGTGCACACTGTGCAAATATACTATGGTAATTATGCACACTGTATAAATATACTACAGTAATTGTGCACATTGTATAAATATACTACAGTAATTGTGCACATTGTATAAATGTACTACAGTGTGCTTATTGTATAAATATACTACAGTAATTGCGCACACTATAAATATACTACAATAATTGTGCACATTGTATAAATATACTACAGTAATTGTGCACACTATAAATATACTACAATAATTGTGCACATTGTATAAATATACTACAGTAATTGTGCATATTGTATAAATATACTACAGTAATTGTGCACACTATAAATATACTACAATAATTGTGCACACTGTACAAATATACTACAGTAATTGTGCACACTGTATAAATATACTACAGTGTGCACACTGTATAAATATACTACAGTAATTTTGCACATTTTATAAATATACTACAGTAATTGTGCACATTGTATAAATATACTACAGTGTGCACACTGTATAAATATACTACAGTAATTGTGCACACTGTATAAATATACTACAGTAATTGTGCACACTGTATAAATATACTACAGTAATTGTGCGCATAGTTTAAATATACTACAGTAATTGTGCATATAGTATAAAAATACTAAAGTAATTGTGCACATTGTATAAATATACTACAGTAATTGTGCACATTGTATAAATATACTACAGTGTGCACACTGTATAAATATACTACAGTAATTTTGCACATTGTGTAAATATACTACAGTAATTGTGCACATTATATAAATATACTACAGTAATTGTGCACACAATAAATATACTACAATAATTGTGCACATTGTATAAATATACTACAGTAATTGTGCATATTGTATAAATATACTACAGTAATTGTGTACACTGTATAAATATACTACAGTAATTGTGCACACTATAAATATACTACAATAATTGTGCACACTGTATAAATATACTACAGTAATTGTGCATTTTGTATAAATATACTACAGTAATTGTGCACACTGTATAAATATACTACGGTAATTGTGCACACTGTGTAAATATACTACGGTAATTATGCACACTGTATAAATATACTACAGTAATTGTGCACATTGTATAAATATACTACAGTAATTGTACATATTGTATAAATATACTACAGTAATTGTGCACACTGTATAAATATACTACGGTAATTGTGCACACTGTGTAAATATACTACGGTAATTATGCACACTGTATAAATATACTACAGTAATTGTGCACATTGTATAAATATACTACAGTAATTGTGCACACTGTATAAATATACTACAGTAATTGTGCACACTATAAATATACTACAATAATTGTGCACATAGTATAAATATACAACAGTAATTGTGCACATTGTATAAATATACTGCAGTAATTGTGCACATTGTATAAATATACTACAGTAATTGTGCACACTGTATAAATATACTACAGTAATTGTGCACATTGTATAAATATACTACAGTAATTGTGCACATTTTATTAATATACTACAGTGTGCACACTCTATAAATATACTACAGTAATTGTGCACATTGTATAAATATACTACAGTAATTGTGCACATTGTATAAATGTACTACAGTGTGCTTATTGTATAAATATACTACAGTAATTGTGCACATAGTATAAATATACTACAGTAATTGTGCACACTATAAATATACGACAGTAATTGTGCACACTATAAATATACTACACTACAGTGTGCTTATTGTATAAATATAATACAATAATTGTGCACACTGTATAAATATACTAAAGTAATTGTGCACACTGTATAAATATACTACAGTGTGCACACTGTATAAATATACTACAGTAATTTTGCACATTTTATAAATATACTACAGTAATTGTGCACATTGTATAAATATACTACAGTAATTGTGCACACTATAAATATACTACAATAATTGTGCACATTGTATAAATATACTACAGTAATTGTGCATATTGTATAAATATACTACAGTAATGGTGCACATTTTATAAATATACTACAATAATTGTGCACATTGTATAAATATACTACAGTGTGCACACTGTATGAATTCACTACAGTAATTGTGCACACTGTATAAATATACTACAGTAATTGTGCACACTGTATAAATATACTACAGTAATTGTGCACATAGTATAAATATAGTACAGTAATTGTGCGCATTGTATAAATATACTACAGTAATTGTGCACACTGTATAAATATACTACAGTAATTGTGCATATAGTATAAAAATACTAAAGTAATTGTGCACATTGTATAAATATACTACAGTAATTGTGCACATTGTATAAATATACTACAGTGTGCACACTGTATAAATATACTACAGTAATTTTGCACATTTTATAAATATACTGCAGTAATTGTGCACATTGTATAAATATACTACAGTAATTGAGCATATTGTATAAATATACTACAGTAATTGTGCACACTGTATAAATATACTACAGTAATTGTGCACACTATAAATATACTACAATAATTGTGCACACTGTATAAATATACTACAGTAATTGTGCACATTGTATAAATATACTACAGTAATTGTGCATTTTGTATAAATATACTACAGTTATTGTGCACACTGTATAAATATACTACGGTAATTGTGCACACTGTGTAAATATACTACGGTAATTGTGCACATTGTATAAATATACTACAGTGTGCTTATTGTATAAATATACTACAGTAATTGTGCACATTGTATAAATATACTACAGTAATTGTGCATTTTGTATAAATATACTACAGTAATTGTGCACATTGTATAAATATACTACAGTAATTGTGCACAATGTATATATATACTACAGTGTACACATTGTATAAATATACTACAGTGTGCACACTGTATAAATATACTACAGTAATTAAGCACACTGTATAAATATACTACAGTAATTGTGCACATAGTATAAATATACTACAGTAATTGTGCACACTATAAATATACTACAGTAATTGTGCACACTATAAATATACTACAATAATTGTGCACACTGTATAAATATACTACAGTAATTGTGCACACTGTATAAATATACTACAGTGTGCACACTGTATAAATATACTACAGTAATTTTGCACATTTTATAAATATACTACAGTAATTGTGCACATTGTATAAATATACTACAGTAATTGTGCACACTATAAATATACTACAATAATTGTGCACATTGTATAAATATACTACAGTAATTGTGCATATTGTATAAATATACTACAGTAATTGTGCACACTATAAATATCCTACAATAATTGTGCACACTGTACAAATATACTACAGTAATTGTGCACACTGTATAAATATACTACAGTGTGCACACTGTATAAATATACTACAGTAATTTTGCACATTTTATAAATATACTACAGTAATTGTGCACATTGTATAAATATACTACAGTGTGCACACTGTATAAATATACTACAGTAATTGTGCACACTGTATAAATATACTACAGTAATTGTGCACACTGTATAAATATACTACAGTGTGCACACTGTATAAATATACTACAGTAATTGGGCACAATGTATAAATATAATACAGTAATTGTGCACACTATAAATATACTACAGTAATTGTGCACACTGTATAAATATACTACAGTAATTGTGCACACTATAAATATACTACAGTAATTGTGCACACTGTATAAATATACTACAGTAATTGTGCACACTATAAATATACTACAGTAATTGTGCACACTATAAATATACTACAATAATTTTGCACATTGTATAAACATACTACAGTAATTTTGCACACTGTATAAATATACTACAGTAATTGTGCACACTATAAATATACTACAATAATTGTGCACATTGTATAAATATACTACAGTAATTGTGCATATTGTATAAATATACTACAGTTATTGTGCACACTATAAATATACTACAATCATTGTGCACACTGTATAAATATACTACAGTAATTGTGCATTTTGTATAAATATACTACAGTAATTGTGCACACTGTATAAATATACTACGGTAATTATGCACACTGTATAAATATACTACAGTAATTGTGCACACTATAAATATACTACAATAATTGTGCACATAGTATAAATATACGACAGTAATTATGCACATTGTATAAATATACTACTGTAATTGTGCACATTGTATTAATATACTACAGTGTGCACACTGTATAAATATACTACAGTAATTGTGCACATTGTATAAATATACTACAGTGTGCACACTGTATAAATATACTACAGTAATTTTGCACATTTTATAAATATACTGCAGTAATTGTGCACATTGTATAAATATACTACAGTAATTGTGCATATTGTATAAATATACTACAGTAATTGTGCACACTGTATAAATATACTACGGTAATTGTGCACACTGTATAAATATACTACAGTGTGCACACTGTATAAATATACTACAGTAATTTTGCACATTGTGTAAATATACTACAGTAATTGTGCACATTATATAAATATACTACAGTAATTGTGCACACTATAAATATACTACAATAATTGTGCACATTGTATAAATATACTACAGTAATTGTGCATATTGTATAAATATACTACAGTAATTGTGCACACTGTATAAATATATTACGGTAATTGTGCACACTGTGTAAATATACTACGGTAATTATGCACACTGTATAAATATACTACAGTAATTGTGCACACTATAAATATACTACAATAATAGTGCACATAGTATAAATATACAACAGTAATTATGCACATTGTATAAATATACTACTGTAATTGTGCATATTGTATTAATATACTACAGTGTGCACACTGTATAAATATACTACAGTAATTGTGCACATTGTATAAATATACTACAGTAATTGCGCACATTTTATTAATATACTACAGTGTGCACACTCTATGAATATACTACAGTAATTGTGCCCATTGTATAAATATACTACAGTAATTGTGCACACTATAAATATACTAAAATAATTGTGCACACTGTAGAAATATACTACAGTAATTGTGCACACTATAAATATACTACAGTAATTGTGCACACTGTATAAATATACTACAGTGTGCACATTATATAAATATACTACTGTAATTGTGCACATTGTATAAATAAACTAAAGTGTGCGGACTGTATAAATATACTACAGTAATTGTGCACACTATAAATATACTACAATAATTGTGCACATTGTATAAATATACTACAGTAATTGGGCACACTGTATAAATATACTACAGTAATTGTGCACACTGTATAAATATACTACAGTAATTGGGCACAATGTATAAATATAATACAGTAATTGTGCACACTATAAATATACTACAGTAATTGTGCACACTGTATAAATATACTACAGTAATTGTGCACACTATAAATATACTACAGTAATTGTGCACACTGTATAAATATACTACAGTAATTGTGCACACTATAAATATACTACAGTAATTGTGCACACTATAAATATACTACAATAATTTTGCACATTGTATAAACATACTACAGTAATTGTGCATTTTGTATAAATATACTACAGTAATTGTGCACACTGTATAAATATACTACAGTAATTGTGCACACTATAAATATACTACAATAATTGTGCACACTGTATAAATATACTACAGTAATTGTGCATTTTGTATAAATATACTACAGTAATTGTGCACACTATATAAATATACTATGGTAATTGTGCACACTGTGTAAATATACTATGGTAATTATGCACACTGTATAAATATACTACAGTAATTGTGCACATTGTATAAATATACCACAGTAATTGTGCACATTGTATAAATGTACTACAGTGTGCTTATTGTATAAATATACTACAGTAATTGTGCACACTGTATAAATATACTACAGTAATTGTGCACATAGTATAAATATACTACAGTAATTGTGCACACTATAAATATACAACAGTAATTGTGCACACTATAAATATACTACAATAATTGTGCACACTGTATAAATATACTACAGTAATTGTGCACACTGTATAAATATACTACAGTGTGCACACTGTATAAATATACTGCAGTAATTTTGCACATTTTATAAATATACTACAGTAATTGTGCACACTATAAATATACTACAATAATTGTGCACATTGTATAAATATACTACAGTAATTGTGCATATTGTATAAATATACTACAGTAATTGTGCACATTGTATAAATATACTACAGTGTGCACACTGTATAAATATACTACAGTAATTGTGCACACTGTATAAATATACTACAGTAATTGTGCACACTGTATAAATATACTACAGTAATTGTGCACACTGTATAAATATACTACAGTAATTGTGCACACTGTATAAATATACTACAGTAATTGTGCACATTGTATAAATATACTACAGTGTGCACACTGTATAAATATACTACAGTAATTTTGCACATTGTGTAAATATACTACAGTAATTGTGCACATTATATAAATATACTACAGTAATTGTGCACACTATAAATATACTACAATAATTGTGCACATTGTATAAATATACTACAGTAATTGTGCATATTGTATAAATATACTACAGTAATTGTGCACACTGTATAAATATACTACAGTAATTGTGCACACTGTATAAATATACTACAGTACTTGTGCACATTGTATAAATATACTACAGTAATTGTGCACATTGTATAAATATACTACAGTGTGCACACTGTATACATATACTACAGTAATTGTGCACATAGTATAAATATACTACAGTAATTGTGCACACTGTATAAATATACAATAGTAATTGTGCACATTGTGTAAATATACTACAGTAATTGTGCACACTGTATAAATATACTACAGTAATTGTGCACACTGTATAAATATACTACAGTAATTGTGCACACTATAAATATACTACAGTAATTGTGCACACTATAAATATACTACAATAATTTTGCACATTGTATAAACATACTACAGTAATTGTGCATATTGTATAAATATACTACAGTAATTGTGCACACTGTATAAATATACTACAGTAATTGTGCACACTATAAATATACTACAATAATTGTGCACACTGTATAAATATACTACAGTAATTGTGCATTTTGTATAAATATACTACAGTAATTGTGCACACTATATAAATATACTATGGTAATTGTGCACACTGTGTAAATATACTATGGTAATTATGCACACTGTATAAATATACTACAGTAATTGTGCACATTGTATAAATATACCACAGTAATTGTGCACATTGTATAAATGTACTACAGTGTGCTTATTGTATAAATATACTACAGTAATTGTGCACACTGTATAAATATACTACAGTAATTGTGCACATAGTATAAATATACTACAGTAATTGTGCACACTATAAATATACGACAGTAATTGTGCACACTATAAATATACTACAATAATTGTGCACACTGTATAAATATACTAAAGTAATTGTGCACACTGTATAAATATACTACAGTGTGCACACTGTATAAATATACTGCAGTAATTTTGCACATTTTATAAATATACTACAGTAATTGTGCACACTATAAATATACTACAATAATTGTGCACATTGTATAAATATACTACAGTAATTGTGCATATTGTATAAATATACTACAGTAATTGTGCACACTGTATAAATATACTACAGTAATTGTGCACACTGTGTAAATATACTACGGTAATTATGCACACTGTATAAATATACTACAGTAATTGTGCACATTGTATAAATATACTACAGTGTGCACACTGTATACATATACTACAGTAATTGTGCACATAGTATAAATATACTACAGTAATTGTGCACACTGTATAAATATACAATAGTAATTGTGCACATTGTATAAATATACTACAGTAATTGTGCACACTGTATAAATATACTACAGTAATTGTGCACACTATAAATATACTACAATAATTTTGCACATTGTCTAAACATACTACAGTAATTGTGCACATTGTATAAATATACTACAGTAATTGTGCATATTGTATAAATATACTACAGTAATTGTGCACATAGTATAAATATACTACAGTAATTGTGCACACTATAAATATACTACAGTAATTGTGCACACTATAAATATACTACAATAATTGTGCACACTGTATAAATATACTACAGTAATTGTGCACACTATAAATATACTACAATAATTGTGCACACTGTATAAATATACTACAGTAATTGTGCACACTATAAATATACTACAATAATTGTGCACAATGTATAAATATACTACAGTAATTGTGCACACTGTATAAATATACTACAGTGTGCACATTATATAAATATACTACTGTAATTGTGCACATTGTATAAATAAACTAAAGTGTGCGGACTGTATAAATATACTACAGTAATTGTGCACACTATAAATATACTACAATAATTGTGCACATTGTATAAATATACTACAGTAATTGGGCACACTGTATAAATATACTACAGTAATTGTGCACACTGTATAAATATACTACAATAATTGGGCACAATGTATAAATATAATACAGTAATTGTGCACACTATAAATATACTACAGTAATTGTGCACACTGTATAAATATACTACAGTAATTGTGCACACTATAAATATACTACAGTAATTGTGCACACTGTATAAATATACTACAGTAATTGTGCACACTATAAATATACTACAGTAATTGTGCACACTATAAATATACTACAATAATTTTGCACATTGTATAAACATACTACAGTAATTGTGCATTTTGTATAAATATACTACAGTAATTGTGCACACTGTATAAATATACTACAGTAATTGTGCACACTATAAATATACTACAATAATTGTGCACACTGTATAAATATACTACAGTAATTGTACATTTTGTATAAATATACTACAGTAATTGTGCACACTATATAAATATACTATGGTAATTGTGCACACTGTGTAAATATACTATGGTAATTATGCACACTGTATAAATATACTACAGTAATTGTGCACATTGTATAAATATACCACAGTAATTGTGCACATTGTATAAATGTACTACAGTGTGCTTATTGTATAAATATACTACAGTAATTGTGCACACTGTATAAATATACTACAGTAATTGTGCACATAGTATAAATATACTACAGTAATTGTGCACACTATAAATATACTACAGTAATTGTGCACACTATAAATATACTACAATAATTGTGCACACTGTATAAATATACTACAGTAATTGTGCACACTGTATAAATATACTACAGTGTGCACACTGTATAAATATACTACAGTAATTTTGCACATTTTATAAATATACTACAGTAATTGTGCACATTGTATAAATATACTACAGTAATTGTGCACACTATAAATATACTACAATAATTGTGCACATTGTATAAATATACTACAGTAATTGTGCATATTGTATAAATATACTACAGTAATTGTGCACACTATAAATATCCTACAATAATTGTGCACACTGTACAAATATACTACAGTAATTGTGCACACTGTATAAATATACTACAGTGTGCACACTGTATAAATATACTACAGTAATTTTGCACATTTTATAAATATACTACAGTAATTGTGCACATTGTATAAATATACTACAGTGTGCACACTGTATAAATATACTACAGTAATTGTGCACACTGTATAAATATACTACAGTAATTGTGCACACTGTATAAATATACTACAGTGTGCACACTGTATAAATATACTACAGTAATTGGGCACAATGTATAAATATAATACAGTAATTGTGCACACTATAAATATACTACAGTAATTGTGCACACTGTATAAATATACTACAGTAATTGTGCACACTATAAATATACTACAGTAATTGTGCACACTGTATAAATATACTACAGTAATTGTGCACACTATAAATATACTACAGTAATTGTGCACACTGTATAAATATACTACAGTAATTGTGCACACTATAAATATACTACAGTAATTGTGCACACTATAAATATACTACAATAATTTTGCACATTGTATAAACATACTACAGTAATTTTGCACACTGTATAAATATACTACAGTAATTGTGCACACTATAAATATACTACAATAATTGTGCACATTGTATAAATATACTACAGTAATTGTGCATATTGTATAAATATACTACAGTTATTGTGCACACTATAAATATACTACAATCATTGTGCACACTGTATAAATATACTACAGTAATTGTGCATTTTGTATAAATATACTACAGTAATTGTGCACACTGTATAAATATACTACGGTAATTATGCACACTGTATAAATATACTACAGTAATTGTGCACACTATAAATATACTACAATAATTGTGCACATAGTATAAATATACGACAGTAATTATGCACATTGTATAAATATACTACTGTAATTGTGCACATTGTATTAATATACTACAGTGTGCACACTGTATAAATATACTACAGTAATTGTGCACATTGTATAAATATACTACAGTGTGCACACTGTATAAATATACTACAGTAATTTTGCACATTTTATAAATATACTGCAGTAATTGTGCACATTGTATAAATATACTACAGTAATTGTGCATATTGTATAAATATACTACAGTAATTGTGCACACTGTATAAATATACTACGGTAATTGTGCACACTGTATAAATATACTACAGTGTGCACACTGTATAAATATACTACAGTAATTTTGCACATTGTGTAAATATACTACAGTAATTGTGCACATTATATAAATATACTACAGTAATTGTGCACACTATAAATATACTACAATAATTGTGCACATTGTATAAATATACTACAGTAATTGTGCATATTGTTTAAATATACTACAGTAATTGTGCACACTGTATAAATATATTACGGTAATTGTGCACACTGTGTAAATATACTACGGTAATTATGCACACTGTATAAATATACTACAGTAATTGTGCACACTATAAATATACTACAATAATAGTGCACATAGTATAAATATACAACAGTAATTATGCACATTGTATAAATATACTACTGTAATTGTGCATATTGTATTAATATACTACAGTGTGCACACTGTATAAATATACTACAGTAATTGTGCACATTGTATAAATATACTACAGTAATTGCGCACATTTTATTAATATACTACAGTGTGCACACTCTATGAATATACTACAGTAATTGTGCACATTGTATAAATATACTACAGTAATTGTGCACACTATAAATATACTAAAATAATTGTGCACACTGTAGAAATATACTACAGTAATTGTGCACACTATAAATATACTACAATAATTGTGCACACTGTATAAATATACTACAGTAATTGTGCACACTATAAATATACTACAATAATTGTGCACAATGTATAAATATACTACAGTAATTGTGCACACTGTATAAATATACTACAGTGTGCACATTATATAAATATACTACTGTAATTGTGCACATTGTATAAATAAACTAAAGTGTGCGGACTGTATAAATATACTACAGTAATTGTGCACACTATAAATATACTACAATAATTGTGCACATTGTATAAATATACTACAGTAATTGGGCACACTGTATAAATATACTACAGTAATTGTGCACACTGTATAAATATACTACAATAATTGGGCACAATGTATAAATATAATACAGTAATTGTGCACACTATAAATATACTACAGTAATTGTGCACACTGTATAAATATACTACAGTAATTGTGCACACTATAAATATACTACAGTAATTGTGCACACTGTATAAATATACTACAGTAATTGTGCACACTATAAATATACTACAGTAATTGTGCACACTATAAATATACTACAATAATTTTGCACATTGTATAAACATACTACAGTAATTGTGCATTTTGTATAAATATACTACAGTAATTGTGCACACTGTATAAATATACTACAGTAATTGTGCACACTATAAATATACTACAATAATTGTGCACACTGTATAAATATACTACAGTAATTGTGCATTTTGTATAAATATACTACAGTAATTTTGCACACTATATAAATATACTATGGTAATTGTGCACACTGTGTAAATATACTATGGTAATTATGCACACTGTATAAATATACTACAGTAATTGTGCACATTGTATAAATATACCACAGTAATTGTGCACATTGTATAAATGTACTACAGTGTGCTTATTGTATAAATATACTACAGTAATTGTGCACACTGTATAAATATACTACAGTAATTGTGCACATAGTATAAATATACTACAGTAATTGTGCACACTATAAATATACAACAGTAATTGTGCACACTATAAATATACTACAATAATTGTGCACACTGTATAAATATACTACAGTAATTGTGCACACTGTATAAATATACTACAGTGTGCACACTGTATAAATATACTGCAGTAATTTTGCACATTTTATAAATATACTACAGTAATTGTGCACACTATAAATATAGTACAATAATTGTGCACATTGTATAAATATACTACAGTAATTGTGCATATTGTATAAATATACTACAGTAATTGTGCACATTGTATAAATATACTACAGTGTGCACACTGTATAAATATACTACAGTAATTGTGCACACTGTATAAATATACTACAGTAATTGTGCACACTGTATAAATATACTACAGTAATTGTGCACACTGTATAAATATACTACAGTAATTGTGCACATTGTATAAATATACTACAGTGTGCACACTGTATAAATATACTACAGTAATTTTGCACATTGTGTAAATATACTACAGTAATTGTGCACATTATATAAATATACTACAGTAATTGTGCACACTATAAATATACTACAATAATTGTGCACATTGTATAAATATACTACAGTAATTGTGCATATTGTATAAATATACTACAGTAATTGTGCACACTGTATAAATATACTACAGTAATTGTGCACACTGTATAAATATACTACAGTACTTGTGCACATTGTATAAATATACTACAGTAATTGTGCACACTGTATAAATATACTACAGTGTGCACACTGTATACATATACTACAGTAATTGTGCACATAGTATAAATATACTACAGTAATTGTGCACACTGTATAAATATACAATAGTAATTGTGCACATTGTGTAAATATACTACAGTAATTGTGCACACTGTATAAATATACTACAGTAATTGTGCACACTGTATAAATATACTACAGTAATTGTGCATTTTGTATAAATATACTACAGTAATTGTGCACACTATATAAATATACTATGGTAATTGTGCACACTGTGTAAATATACTATGGTAATTATGCACACTGTATAAATATACTACAGTAATTGTGCACATTGTATAAATATACCACAGTAATTGTGCACATTGTATAAATGTACTACAGTGTGCTTATTGTATAAATATACTACAGTAATTGTGCACACTGTATAAATATACTACAGTAATTGTGCACATAGTATAAATATACTACAGTAATTGTGCACACTATAAATATACAACAGTAATTGTGCACACTATAAATATACTACAATAATTGTGCACACTGTATAAATATACTACAGTAATTGTGCACACTGTATAAATATACTACAGTGTGCACACTGTATAAATATACTGCAGTAATTTTGCACATTTTATAAATATACTACAGTAATTGTGCACACTATAAATATAGTACAATAATTGTGCACATTGTATAAATATACTACAGTAATTGTGCATATTGTATAAATATACTACAGTAATTGTGCACATTGTATAAATATACTACAGTGTGCACACTGTATAAATATACTACAGTAATTGTGCACACTGTATAAATATACTACAGTAATTGTGCACACTGTATAAATATACTACAGTAATTGTGCACACTGTATAAATATACTACAGTAATTGTGCACATTGTATAAATATACTACAGTGTGCACACTGTATAAATATACTACAGTAATTTTGCACATTGTGTAAATATACTACAGTAATTGTGCACATTATATAAATATACTACAGTAATTGTGCACACTATAAATATACTACAATAATTGTGCACATTGTATAAATATACTACAGTAATTGTGCATATTGTATAAATATACTACAGTAATTGTGCACACTGTATAAATATACTACAGTAATTGTGCACACTGTATAAATATACTACAGTACTTGTGCACATTGTATAAATATACTACAGTAATTGTGCACACTGTATAAATATACTACAGTGTGCACACTGTATACATATACTACAGTAATTGTGCACATAGTATAAATATACTACAGTAATTGTGCACACTGTATAAATATACAATAGTAATTGTGCACATTGTGTAAATATACTACAGTAATTGTGCACACTGTATAAATATACTACAGTAATTGTGCACACTGTATAAATATACTACAGTAATTGTGCACACTATAAATATACTACAGTAATTGTGCACACTATAAATATACTACAATAATTTTGCACATTGTATAAACATACTACAGTAATTGTGCATATTGTATAAATATACTACAGTAATTGTGCACACTGTATAAATATACTACAGTAATTGTGCACACTATAAATATACTACAATAATTGTGCACACTGTATAAATATACTACAGTAATTGTGCATTTTGTATAAATATACTACAGTAATTGTGCACACTGTATAAATATACTACAGTGTGCACACTGTATACATATACTACAGTAATTGTGCACATAGTATAAATATACTACAGTAATTGTGCACACTGTATAAATATACAATAGTAATTGTGCACATTGTGTAAATATACTACAGTAATTGTGCACACTGTATAAATATACTACAGTAATTGTGCACACTGTATAAATATACTACAGTAATTGTGCACACTATAAATATACTACAGTAATTGTGCACACTATAAATATACTACAATAATTGTGCACACTGTATAAATATACTACAGTAATTGTGCATTTTGTATAAATATACTACAGTAATTGTGCACACTATATAAATATACTATGGTAATTGTGCACACTGTGTAAATATACTATGGTAATTATGCACACTGTATAAATATACTACAGTAATTGTGCACATTGTATAAATATACCACAGTAATTGTGCACATTGTATAAATGTACTACAGTGTGCTTATTGTATAAATATACTACAGTAATTGTGCACACTGTATAAATATACTACAGTAATTGTGCACATAGTATAAATATACTACAGTAATTGTGCACACTATAAATATACGACAGTAATTGTGCACACTATAAATATACTACAATAATTGTGCACACTGTATAAATATACTACAGTAATTGTGCACACTGTATAAATATACTACAGTGTGCACACTGTATAAATATACTGCAGTAATTTTGCACATTTTATAAATATACTACAGTAATTGTGCACACTATAAATATACTACAATAATTGTGCACATTGTATAAATATACTACAGTAATTGTGCATATTGTATAAATATACTACAGTAATTGTGCACACTGTATAAATATACTACAGTAATTGTGCACACTGTGTAAATATACTACGGTAATTATGCACACTGTATAAATATACTACAGTAATTGTGCACATTGTATAAATATACTACAGTAATTGTGCACATTGTATAAATATACTACAGTGTGCACACTGTATACATATACTACAGTAATTGTGCACATAGTATAAATATACTACAGTAATTGTGCACACTGTATAAATATACAATAGTAATTGTGCACATTGTATAAATATACTACAGTAATTGTGCACACTGTATAAATATACTACAGTAATTGTGCACATAGTATAAATATACTACAGTAATTGTGCACACTGTATAAATATACTACAGTAATTGTGCACACTATAAATATACTACAATAATTTTGCACATTGTCTAAACATACTACAGTAATTGTGCACATTGTATAAATATACTACAGTAATTGTGCATATTGTATAAATGTACTACAGTAATTGTGCACATAGTATAAATATACTACAGTAATTGTGCACACTATAAATATACTACAGTAATTGTGCACACTATAAATATACTACAATAATTGTGCACACTGTATAAATATACTACAGTAATTGTGCATTTTGTATAAATATACTACAGTAATTGTGCACATTGTATAAATATACTACAGTAATTGTGCACACTATAAATATACTACAATAATTGTGCACACTGTATAAATATACTACAGTAATTGTGCACATTGTATAAATATACTACAGTAATTGTGCACACTGTATAAATATACTACAGTAATTGTGCACACTATAAATATACTACAATAATTGTGCACATAGTATAAATATACAACAGTAATTATGCACATTGTGTAAATATACTACAGTTATTGTGCACATTGTATTAATATACTACAGTGTGCACACTGTATAAATATACTACAGTAATTGTGCACATTGTATAAATATACTACAGTAATTGCGCACATTTTATTAATATACTACAGTGTGCACACTCTATGAATATACTACAGTAATTGTGCACATTGTATAAATATACTACAGTAATTGTGCACAATATAAATATACTAAAATAATTGTGCACACTGTAGAAATATACTACAGTAATTGTGCACACTATAAATATACTACAATAATTGTGCACACTGTATAAATATACTACAGTAATTGTGCACACTATAAATATACTACAGTAATTGTGCACACTATAAATATAGTACAATAATTGTGCACACTGTATAAATATACTACAGTAATTGTGCATTTTGTATAAATATACTACAGTAATTGTGCACATTGTATAAATATACTACAGTAATTGTGCACACTATAAATATACTACAGTAATTGTGCACACTATAAATATACTACAATAATTGTGCACATTGTATAAATATACTACAGTAATTGGGCACACTGTATAAATATACTACAGTAATTGTGCACACTGTATAAATATACTACAGTAATTGGGCACAATGTATAAATATAATACAGTAATTGTGCACACTATAAATATACTACAGTAATTGTGGACACTGTATAAATATACTACAGTAATTGTGCACACTGTATAAATATACTACAGTAATTGTGCACATTGTATAAATATACTACAGTAATTGTGCACACTATAAATATACTACAGTAATTGTGCACACTGTATAAATATACTACAGTAATTGTGCACACTATAAATATACTACAGTAATTGTGCACACTATAAATATACTACAATAATTTTGCACATTGTATAAACATACTACAGTAATTGTGCATATTGTATAAATATACTACAGTAATTGTGCACACTGTATAAATATACTACAGTAATTGTGCACACTATAAATATACTACAATAATTGTGCACACTGTATAAATATACTACAGTAATTGTGCATTTTGTATAAATATACTACAGTAATTGTGCACACTATATAAATATACTATGGTAATTGTGCACACTGTATAAATATACTACAGTAATTGTGCACATCGTATAAATATACTACAGTAATTGTGCACATTGTATAAATATACTACAGTAATTGTGCACACTATAAATATACTACAGTAATTGGGCACATTGTATAAATATACTACAGTGTGCGCACTGTATAAATATACTACAGTAATTTTGCACATTTTATAAATATACTACAGTAATTGTGCACATTGTATAAATATACTACAGTAATTGGGCACAATGTATAAATATAATACAGTAATTGTGCACACTATAAATATACTACAGTAATTGTGCACACTGTATAAATATACTACAGTAATTGTGCACACTATAAATATACTACAGTAATTGTGCACACTGTATAAATATACTACAGTAATTGTGCACACTATAAATATACTACAGTAATTGTGCACACTGTATAAATATACTACAGTAATTGTGCACACTATAAATATACTACAGTAATTGTGCACACTATAAATATACTACAATAATTGTGCACACTGTATAAATATACTACAGTAATTGTGCACACTATAAATATACTACAATAATTGTGCACACTGTATAAATATACTACAGTAATTGTGCATATTGTATAAATATACTACAGTTATTGTGCACACTATAAATATACTACAATCATTGTGCACACTGTATAAATATACTACAGTATTTGTGCATTTTGTATAAATATACTACAGTAATTGTGCACACTGTATAAATATACTACGGTAATTATGCACACTGTATAAATATACTACAGTAATTGTGCACACTATAAATATACTACAATAATTGTGCACATAGTATAAATATACGACAGTAATTATGCACATTGTATAAATATACTACTGTAATTGTGCACACTGTATAAATATACTACAGTAATTGTGCACATTGTATAAATATACTACAGTGTGCACACTGTATAAATATACTACAGTAATTTTGCACATTTTATAAATATACTACAGTAATTGTGCATATTGTATAAATATACTACAGTAATTGTGCACACTGTATAAATATACTACGGTAATTGTGCACATTGTATTAATATACTACAGTGTGCTTATTGTATAAATATACTACAGTAATTGTGCACACTGTATAAATATACTACAGTAATTGTGCACATAGTATAAATATACTACAGTAATTGTGCACACTATAAATATACGACAGTAATTGTGCACACTATAAATATACTACAATAATTGTGCACACTGTATAAATATACTACAGTAATTGTGCACACTGTATAAATATACTACAGTGTGCACACTGTATAAATATACTGCAGTAATTTTGCACATTTTATAAATATACTACAGTAATTGTGCACACTATAAATATACTACAATAATTGTGCACATTGTATAAATATACTACAGTAATTGTGCATATTGTATAAATATACTACAGTAATTGTGCACACTGTATAAATATACTACAGTAATTGTGCACACTGTGTAAATATACTACGGTAATTATGCACACTGTATAAATATACTACAGTAATTGTGCACATTGTATAAATATACTACAGTAATTGTGCACATTGTATAAATATACTACAGTGTGCACACTGTATACATATACTACAGTAATTGTGCACATAGTATAAATATACTACAGTAATTGTGCACACTGTATAAATATACAATAGTAATTGTGCACATTGTATAAATATACTACAGTAATTGTGCACACTGTATAAATATACTACAGTAATTGTGCACATAGTATAAATATACTACAGTAATTGTGCACACTGTATAAATATACTACAGTAATTGTGCACACTATAAATATACTACAATAATTTTGCACATTGTCTAAACATACTACAGTAATTGTGCACATTGTATAAATATACTACAGTAATTGTGCATATTGTATAAATATACTACAGTAATTGTGCACATAGTATAAATATACTACAGTAATTGTGCACACTATAAATATACTACAGTAATTGTGCACACTATAAATATACTACAATAATTGTGCACACTGTATAAATATACTACAGTAATTGTGCATTTTGTATAAATATACTACAGTAATTGTGCACATTGTATAAATATACTACAGTAATTGTGCACACTATAAATATACTACAATAATTGTGCACACTGTATAAATATACTACAGTAATTGTGCACATTGTATAAATATACTACAGTAATTGTGCACACTGTATAAATATACTACAGTAATTGTGCACACTATAAATATACTACAATAATTGTGCACATAGTATAAATATACAACAGTAATTATGCACATTGTGTAAATATACTACAGTTATTGTGCACATTGTATTAATATACTACAGTGTGCACACTGTATAAATATACTACAGTAATTGTGCACATTGTATAAATATACTACAGTAATTGCGCACATTTTATTAATATACTACAGTGTGCACACTCTATGAATATACTACAGTAATTGTGCACATTGTATAAATATACTACAGTAATTGTGCACAATATAAATATACTAAAATAATTGTGCACACTGTAGAAATATACTACAGTAATTGTGCACACTATAAATATACTACAATAATTGTGCACACTGTATAAATATACTACAGTAATTGTGCACACTATAAATATACTACAGTAATTGTGCACACTATAAATATAGTACAATAATTGTGCACACTGTATAAATATACTACAGTAATTGTGCATTTTGTATAAATATACTACAGTAATTGTGCACATTGTATAAATATACTACAGTAATTGTGCACACTATAAATATACTACAGTAATTGTGCACACTATAAATATACTACAATAATTGTGCACATTGTATAAATATACTACAGTAATTGGGCACACTGTATAAATATACTACAGTAATTGTGCACACTGTATAAATATACTACAGTAATTGGGCACAATGTATAAATATAATACAGTAATTGTGCACACTATAAATATACTACAGTAATTGTGGACACTGTATAAATATACTACAGTAATTGTGCACACTGTATAAATATACTACAGTAATTGTGCACATTGTATAAATATACTACAGTAATTGTGCACACTATAAATATACTACAGTAATTGTGCACACTGTATAAATATACTACAGTAATTGTGCACACTATAAATATACTACAGTAATTGTGCACACTATAAATATACTACAATAATTTTGCACATTGTATAAACATACTACAGTAATTGTGCATATTGTATAAATATACTACAGTAATTGTGCACACTGTATAAATATACTACAGTAATTGTGCACACTATAAATATACTACAATAATTGTGCACACTGTATAAATATACTACAGTAATTGTGCATTTTGTATAAATATACTACAGTAATTGTGCACACTATATAAATATACTATGGTAATTGTGCACACTGTATAAATATACTACAGTAATTGTGCACATCGTATAAATATACTACAGTAATTGTGCACATTGTATAAATATACTACAGTAATTGTGCACACTATAAATATACTACAGTAATTGGGCACATTGTATAAATATACTACAGTGTGCGCACTGTATAAATATACTACAGTAATTTTGCACATTTTATAAATATACTACAGTAATTGTGCACATTGTATAAATATACTACAGTAATTGGGCACAATGTATAAATATAATACAGTAATTGTGCACACTATAAATATACTACAGTAATTGTGCACACTGTATAAATATACTAGAGTAATTGTGCACACTATTAATATACTACAGTAATTGTGCACACTGTATAAATATACTACAGTAATTGTGCACACTATAAATATACTACAGTAATTGTGCACACTGTATAAATATACTACAGTAATTGTGCACACTATAAATATACTACAGTAATTGTGCACACTATAAATATACTACAATAATTGTGCACACTGTATAAATATACTACAGTAATTGTGCATATTGTATAAATATACTACAGTTATTGTGCACACTATAAATATACTACAATCATTGTGCACACTGTATAAATATACTACAGTAATTGTGCATTTTGTATAAATATACTACAGTAATTGTGCACACTGTATAAATATACTACGGTAATTATGCACACTGTATAAATATACTACAGTAATTGTGCACACTATAAATATACTACAATAATTGTGCACATAGTATAAATATACGACAGTAATTATGCACATTGTATAAATATACTACTGTAATTGTGCACACTGTATAAATATACTACAGTAATTGTGCACATTGTATAAATATACTACAGTGTGCACACTGTATAAATATACTACAGTAATTTTGCACATTTTATAAATATACTACAGTAATTGTGCATATTGTATAAATATACTACAGTAATTGTGCACACTGTATAAATATACTACGGTAATTGTGCACATTGTATTAATATACTACAGTGTGCACACTGTATAAATATACTACAGTAATTGTGCACATTGTATAAATATACTACAGTAATTGCGCACATTTTATTAATATACTACAGTGTGCACACTCTATGAATATACTACAGTAATTGTGCACATTGTATAAATATACTACAGTAATTGTGCACACTGTATAAATATACTACAGTAATTGTGCACACTATAAATATACTAAAATAATTGTGCACACTGTAGAAATATACTACAGTAATTGTGCACACTATAAATATACTACAATAATTGTGCACACTGTATAAATATACTACAGTAATTGTGCACACTATAAATATACTACAATAATTGTGCACAATGTATAAATATACTACAGTAATTGTGCACACTGTATAAATATACTACAGTGTGCACATTGTATAAATATACTACTGTAATTGTGCACATTGTATAAATAAACTAAAGTGTGCGGACTGTATAAATATACTACAGTAATTTTGCACACTGTTTAAATATACTAAAGTAATTGTGCACATTGTATAAATATACTACAGTGTGCACACTGTATAAATATACTACAGTAATTGTGCACACTATAAATATACTACAGTAATTGTGCACACTGTATAAATATACTACAGTAATTGTGCACACTATAAATATACTACAGTAATTGTGCACACTGTATAAATATACTACAGTAATTGTGCACACTATAAATATACTACAGTAATTGTGCACACTGTATAAATATACTACAGTAATTGTGCACACTATAAATATACTACAGTAATTGTGCACATTGTATAAATATACTACAGTAATTGTGCACACTATAAATATACTACAATAATTGTGCACATTGTATAAATATACTACAGTAATTGTGCATATTGTATAAATATACTACAGTAATTGTGCACACTGTATAAATATACTACAGTACTTGTGCACATTGTATAAATATACTACAGTAATTGTGCACACTGTATAAATATACTACAGTGTGCACACTGTATACATATACTACAGTAATTGTGCACATAGTATAAATATACTACAGTAATTGTGCACACTGTATAAATATACAATAGTAATTGTGCACATTGTGTAAATATACTACAGTAATTGTGCACACTGTATAAATATACTACAGTAATTGTGCACACTGTATAAATATACTACAGTAATTGTGCACACTATAAATATACTACAGTAATTGTGCACACTATAAATATACTACAATAATTTTGCACATTGTATAAACATACTACAGTAATTGTGCATATTGTATAAATATACTACAGTAATTGTGCACACTGTATAAATATACTACAGTAATTGTGCACACTATAAATATACTACAATAATTGTGCACACTGTATAAATATACTACAGTAATTGTGCATTTTGTATAAATATACTACAGTAATTGTGCACACTATATAAATATACTATGGTAATTGTGCACACTGTGTAAATATACTATGGTAATTATGCACACTGTATAAATATACTACAGTAATTGTGCACATTGTATAAATATACCACAGTAATTGTGCACATTGTATAAATGTACTACAGTGTGCTTATTGTATAAATATACTACAGTAATTGTGCACACTGTATAAATATACTACAGTAATTGTGCACATAGTATAAATATACTACAGTAATTGTGCACACTATAAATATACGACAGTAATTGTGCACACTATAAATATACTACAATAATTGTGCACACTGTATAAATATACTACAGTAATTGTGCACACTGTATAAATATACTACAGTAATTTTGCACATTGTGTAAATATACTACAGTAATTGTGCACATTATATAAATATACTACAGTAATTGTGCACACTATAAATATACTACAATAATTGTGCACATTGTATAAATATACTACAGTAATTGTGCATATTGTATAAATATACTACAGTAATTGTGCACACTGTATAAATATACTACAGTAATTGTGCACACTGTATAAATATACTACAGTACTTGTGCACATTGTATAAATATACTACAGTAATTGTGCACACTGTATAAATATACTACAGTGTGCACACTGTATACATATACTACAGTAATTGTGCACATAGTATAAATATACTACAGTAATTGTGCACACTGTATAAATATACAATAGTAATTGTGCACATTGTGTAAATATACTACAGTAATTGTGCATATTGTATAAATATACTACAGTAATTGTGCACACTGTATAAATATACTACAGTAATTGTGCACACTATAAATATACTACAATAATTGTGCACACTGTATAAATATACTACAGTAATTGTGCATTTTGTATAAATATACTACAGTAATTGTGCACACTATATAAATATACTATGGTAATTGTGCACACTGTGTAAATATACTATGGTAATTATGCACACTGTATAAATATACTACAGTAATTGTGCACATTGTATAAATATACCACAGTAATTGTGCACATTGTATAAATGTACTACAGTGTGCTTATTGTATAAATATACTACAGTAATTGTGCACACTGTATAAATATACTACAGTAATTGTGCACATAGTATAAATATACTACAGTAATTGTGCACACTATAAATATACGACAGTAATTGTGCACACTATAAATATACTACAATAATTGTGCACACTGTATAAATATACTACAGTAATTGTGCACACTGTATAAATATACTACAGTGTGCACACTGTATAAATATACTGCAGTAATTTTGCACATTTTATAAATATACTACAGTAATTGTGCACACTATAAATATACTACAATAATTGTGCACATTGTATAAATATACTACAGTAATTGTGCATATTGTATAAATATACTACAGTAATTGTGCACACTGTATAAATATACTACAGTAATTGTGCACACTGTGTAAATATACTACGGTAATTATGCACACTGTATAAATATACTACAGTAATTGTGCACATTGTATAAATATACTACAGTAATTGTGCACATTGTATAAATATACTACAGTGTGCACACTGTATACATATACTACAGTAATTGTGCACATAGTATAAATATACTACAGTAATTGTGCACACTGTATAAATATACAATAGTAATTGTGCACATTGTATAAATATACTACAGTAATTGTGCACACTGTATAAATATACTACAGTAATTGTGCACATAGTATAAATATACTACAGTAATTGTGCACACTATAAATATACTACAATAATTTTGCACATTGTCTAAACATACTACAGTAATTGTGCACATTGTATAAATATACTACAGTAATTGTGCATATTGTATAAATATACTACAGTAATTGTGCACATAGTATAAATATACTACAGTAATTGTGCACACTATAAATATACTACAGTAATTGTGCACACTATAAATATACTACAATAATTGTGCACACTGTATAAATATACTACAGTAATTGTGCATTTTGTATAAATATACTACAGTAATTGTGCACATTGTATAAATATACTACAGTAATTGTGCATATTGTATAAATATACTACAGTAATTGTGCACATAGTATAAATATACTACAGTAATTGTGCACACTATAAATATACTACAGTAATTGTGCACACTATAAATATACTACAATAATTGTGCACACTGTATAAATATACTACAGTAATTGTGCATTTTGTATAAATATACTACAGTAATTGTGCACATTGTATAAATATACTACAGTAATTGTGCACACTATAAATATACTACAATAATTGTGCACACTGTATAAATATACTACAGTAATTGTGCACATTGTATAAATATACTACAGTAATTGTGCACACTGTATAAATATACTACAGTAATTGTGCACACTATAAATATACTACAATAATTGTGCACATAGTATAAATATACAACAGTAATTATGCACATTGTGTAAATATACTACAGTTATTGTGCACATTGTATTAATATACTACAGTGTGCACACTGTATAAATATACTACAGTAATTGTGCACATTGTATAAATATACTACAGTAATTGCGCACATTTTATTAATATACTACAGTGTGCACACTCTATGAATATACTACAGTAATTGTGCACATTGTATAAATATACTACAGTAATTGTGCACACTATAAATATACTACAATAATTGTGCACACTGTATAAATATACTACAGTAATTGTGCACACTATAAATATACTACAGTAATTGTGCACACTATAAATATAGTACAATAATTGTGCACATTGTATAAATATACTACAGTAATTGTGCACATTGTATAAATATACTACAGTAATTGTGCACACTATAAATATACTACAGTAATTGTGCACACTATAAATATACTACAATAATTGTGCACATTGTATAAATATACTACAGTAATTGGGCACACTGTATAAATATACTACAGTAATTGTGCACACTGTATAAATATACTACAGTAATTGGGCACAATGTATAAATATAATACAGTAATTGTGCACACTATAAATATACTACAGTAATTGTGGACACTGTATAAATATACTACAGTAATTGTGCACACTGTATAAATATACTACAGTAATTGTGCACATTGTATAAATATACTACAGTAATTGTGCACACTATAAATATACTACAGTAATTGTGCACACTGTATAAATATACTACAGTAATTGTGCACACTATAAATATACTACAGTAATTGTGCACACTATAAATATACTATAATAATTTTGCACATTGTATAAACATACTACAGTAATTGTGCATATTGTATAAATATACTACAGTAATTGTGCACACTGTATAAATATACTACAGTAATTGTGCACACTATAAATATACTACAATAATTGTGCACACTGTATAAATATACTACAGTAATTGTGCATTTTGTATAAATATACTACAGTAATTGTGCACACTATATAAATATACTATGGTAATTGTGCACACTGTATAAATATACTACAGTAATTGTGCACATCGTATAAATATACTACAGTAATTGTGCACATTGTATAAATATACTACAGTAATTGTGCACACTATAAATATACTACAGTAATTGGGCACATTGTATAAATATACTACAGTGTGCGCACTGTATAAATATACTACAGTAATTTTGCACATTTTATAAATATACTACAGTAATTGTGCACATTGTATAAATATACTACAGTAATTGGGCACAATGTATAAATATAATACAGTAATTGTGCACACTATAAATATACTACAGTAATTGTGCACACTGTATAAATATACTACAGTAATTGTGCACACTATAAATATACTACAGTAATTGTGCACACTGTATAAATATACTACAGTAATTGTGCACACTATAAATATACTACAATAATTGTGCACACTGTATAAATATACTACAGTAATTGTGCACACTATAAATATACTACAATAATTGTGCACACTGTATAAATATACTACAGTAATTGTGCACACTATAAATATACTACAATAATTGTGCACAATGTATAAATATACTACAGTAATTGTGCACACTGTATAAATATACTACAGTGTGCACATTGTATAAATATACTACTGTAATTGTGCACATTGTATAAATAAACTAAAGTGTGCGGACTGTATAAATATACTACAGTAATTTTGCACACTGTTTAAATATACTAAAGTAATTGTGCACATTGTATAAATATACTACAGTGTGCACACTGTATAAATATACTACAGTAATTGTGCACACTATAAATATACTACAGTAATTGTGCACACTGTATAAATATACTACAGTAATTGTGCACACTATAAATATACTACAGTAATTGTGCACACTGTATAAATATACTACAGTAATTGTGCACACTATAAATATACTACAGTAATTGTGCACACTGTATAAATATACTACAGTAATTGTGCACACTATAAATATACTACAGTAATTGTGCACATTGTATAAATATACTACAGTAATTGTGCACACTATAAATATACTACAATAATTGTGCACATTGTATAAATATACTACAGTAATTGTGCATATTGTATAAATATACTACAGTAATTGTGCACACTGTATAAATATACTACAGTACTTGTGCACATTGTATAAATATACTACAGTAATTGTGCACACTGTATAAATATACTACAGTGTGCACACTGTATACATATACTACAGTAATTGTGCACATAGTATAAATATACTACAGTAATTGTGCACACTGTATAAATATACAATAGTAATTGTGCACATTGTGTAAATATACTACAGTAATTGTGCACACTGTATAAATATACTACAGTAATTGTGCACACTGTATAAATATACTACAGTAATTGTGCACACTATAAATATACTACAGTAATTGTGCACACTATAAATATACTACAATAATTTTGCACATTGTATAAACATACTACAGTAATTGTGCATATTGTATAAATATACCACAGTAATTGTGCACATTGTATAAATGTACTACAGTGTGCTTATTGTATAAATATACTACAGTAATTGTGCACACTGTATAAATATACTACAGTAATTGTGCACATAGTATAAATATACTACAGTAATTGTGCACACTATAAATATACGACAGTAATTGTGCACACTATAAATATACTACAATAATTGTGCACACTGTATAAATATACTACAGTAATTGTGCACACTGTATAAATATACTACAGTGTGCACACTGTATAAATATACTACAGTAATTTTGCACATTGTGTAAATATACTACAGTAATTGTGCACATTATATAAATATACTACAGTAATTGTGCACACTATAAATATACTACAATAATTGTGCACATTGTATAAATATACTACAGTAATTGTGCATATTGTATAAATATACTACAGTAATTGTGCACACTGTATAAATATACTACAGTAATTGTGCACACTGTATAAATATACTACAGTACTTGTGCACATTGTATAAATATACTACAGTAATTGTGCACACTGTATAAATATACTACAGTGTGCACACTGTATACATATACTACAGTAATTGTGCACATAGTATAAATATACTACAGTAATTGTGCACACTGTATAAATATACAATAGTAATTGTGCACATTGTGTAAATATACTACAGTAATTGTGCATATTGTATAAATATACTACAGTAATTGTGCACACTGTATAAATATACTACAGTAATTGTGCACACTATAAATATACTACAATAATTGTGCACACTGTATAAATATACTACAGTAATTGTGCATTTTGTATAAATATACTACAGTAATTGTGCACACTATATAAATATACTATGGTAATTGTGCACACTGTGTAAATATACTATGGTAATTATGCACACTGTATAAATATACTACAGTAATTGTGCACATTGTATAAATATACCACAGTAATTGTGCACATTGTATAAATGTACTACAGTGTGCTTATTGTATAAATATACTACAGTAATTGTGCACACTGTATAAATATACTACAGTAATTGTGCACATAGTATAAATATACTACAGTAATTGTGCACACTATAAATATACGACAGTAATTGTGCACACTATAAATATACTACAATAATTGTGCACACTGTATAAATATACTACAGTAATTGTGCACACTGTATAAATATACTACAGTGTGCACACTGTATAAATATACTGCAGTAATTTTGCACATTTTATAAATATACTACAGTAATTGTGCACACTATAAATATACTACAATAATTGTGCACATTGTATAAATATACTACAGTAATTGTGCATATTGTATAAATATACTACAGTAATTGTGCACACTGTATAAATATACTACAGTAATTGTGCACACTGTGTAAATATACTACGGTAATTATGCACACTGTATAAATATACTACAGTAATTGTGCACATTGTATAAATATACTACAGTAATTGTGCACATTGTATAAATATACTACAGTGTGCACACTGTATACATATACTACAGTAATTGTGCACATAGTATAAATATACTACAGTAATTGTGCACACTGTATAAATATACAATAGTAATTGTGCACATTGTATAAATATACTACAGTAATTGTGCACACTGTATAAATATACTACAGTAATTGTGCACATAGTATAAATATACTACAGTAATTGTGCACACTGTATAAATATACTACAGTAATTGTGCACACTATAAATATACTACAATAATTTTGCACATTGTCTAAACATACTACAGTAATTGTGCACATTGTATAAATATACTACAGTAATTGTGCATATTGTATAAATATACTACAGTAATTGTGCACATAGTATAAATATACTACAGTAATTGTGCACACTATAAATATACTACAGTAATTGTGCACACTATAAATATACTACAATAATTGTGCACACTGTATAAATATACTACAGTAATTGTGCATTTTGTATAAATATACTACAGTAAGTGTGCACATTGTATAAATATACTACAGTAATTGTGCACACTATAAATATACTACAATAATTGTGCACACTGTATAAATATACTACAGTAATTGTGCACATTGTATAAATATACTACAGTAATTGTGCACACTGTATAAATATACTACAGTAATTGTGCACACTATAAATATACTACAATAATTGTGCACATAGTATAAATATACAACAGTAATTATGCACATTGTGTAAATATACTACAGTTATTGTGCACATTGTATTAATATACTACAGTGTGCACACTGTATAAATATACTACAGTAATTGTGCACATTGTATAAATATACTACAGTAATTGCGCACATTTTATTAATATACTACAGTGTGCACACTCTATGAATATACTACAGTAATTGTGCACATTGTATAAATATACTACAGTAATTGTGCACACTATAAATATACTACAATAATTGTGCACACTGTATAAATATACTACAGTAATTGTGCACACTATAAATATACTACAGTAATTGTGCACACTATAAATATAGTACAATAATTGTGCACATTGTATAAATATACTACAGTAATTGTGCACATTGTATAAATATACTACAGTAATTGTGCACACTATAAATATACTACAGTAATTGTGCACACTATAAATATACTACAATAATTGTGCACATTGTATAAATATACTACAGTAATTGGGCACACTGTATAAATATACTACAGTAATTGTGCACACTGTATAAATATACTACAGTAATTGGGCACAATGTATAAATATAATACAGTAATTGTGCACACTATAAATATACTACAATCATTGTGCACACTGTATAAATATACTACAGTAATTGTGCATTTTGTATAAATATACTACAGTAATTGTGCACACTGTATAAATATACTACGGTAATTATGCACACTGTATAAATATACTACAGTAATTGTGCACACTATAAATATACTACAATAATTGTGCACATAGTATAAATATACGACAGTAATTATGCACATTGTATAAATATACTACTGTAATTGTGCACACTGTATAAATATACTACAGTAATTGTGCACATTGTATAAATATACTACAGTGTGCACACTGTATAAATATACTACAGTAATTTTGCACATTTTATAAATATACTACAGTAATTGTGCATATTGTATAAATATACTACAGTAATTGTGCACACTGTATAAATATACTACGGTAATTGTGCACATTGTATTAATATACTACAGTGTGCACACTGTATAAATATACTACAGTAATTGTGCACATTGTATAAATATACTACAGTAATTGCGCACATTTTATTAATATACTACAGTGTGCACACTCTATGAATATACTACAGTAATTGTGCACATTGTATAAATATACTACAGTAATTGTGCACACTGTATAAATATACTACAGTAATTGTGCACACTATAAATATACTAAAATAATTGTGCACACTGTAGAAATATACTACAATAATTGTGCACACTGTATAAATATACTACAGTAATTGTGCACACTATAAATATACTACAATAATTGTGCACAATGTATAAATATACTACAGTAATTGTGCACACTGTATAAATATACTACAGTGTGCACATTGTATAAATATACTACTGTAATTGTGCACATTGTATAAATAAACTAAAGTGTGCGGACTGTATAAATATACTACAGTAATTTTGCACACTGTTTAAATATACTAAAGTAATTGTGCACATTGTATAAATATACTACAGTGTGCACACTGTATAAATATACTACAGTAATTGTGCACACTATAAATATACTACAGTAATTGTGCACACTGTATAAATATACTACAGTAATTGTGCACACTATAAATATACTACAGTAATTGTGCACACTGTATAAATATACTACAGTAATTGTGCACACTATAAATATACTACAGTAATTGTGCACACTGTATAAATATACTACAGTAATTGTGCACACTATAAATATACTACAGTAATTGTGCACATTGTATAAATATACTACAGTAATTGTGCACACTATAAATATACTACAATAATTGTGCACATTGTATAAATATACTACAGTAATTTTGCACATTTTATAAATATACTACAGTAATTGTGCATATTGTATAAATATACTACAGTAATTGTGCACACTGTATAAATATACTACGGTAATTGTGCACATTGTATTAATATACTACAGTGTGCTTATTGTATAAATATACTACAGTAATTGTGCACACTGTATAAATATACTACAGTAATTGTGCACATAGTATAAATATACTACAGTAATTGTGCACACTATAAATATACGACAGTAATTGTGCACACTATAAATATACTACAATAATTGTGCACACTGTATAAATATACTACAGTAATTGTGCACACTGTATAAATATACTACAGTGTGCACACTGTATAAATATACTGCAGTAATTTTGCACATTTTATAAATATACTACAGTAATTGTGCACACTATAAATATACTACAATAATTGTGCACATTGTATAAATATACTACAGTAATTGTGCATATTGTATAAATATACTACAGTAATTGTGCACACTGTATAAATATACTACAGTAATTGTGCACACTGTGTAAATATACTACGGTAATTATGCACACTGTATAAATATACTACAGTAATTGTGCACATTGTATAAATATACTACAGTAATTGTGCACATTGTATAAATATACTACAGTGTGCACACTGTATACATATACTACAGTAATTGTGCACATAGTATAAATATACTACAGTAATTGTGCACACTGTATAAATATACAATAGTAATTGTGCACATTGTATAAATATACTACAGTAATTGTGCACACTGTATAAATATACTACAGTAATTGTGCACATAGTATAAATATACTACAGTAATTGTGCACACTGTATAAATATACTACAGTAATTGTGCACACTATAAATATACTACAATAATTTTGCACATTGTCTAAACATACTACAGTAATTGTGCACATTGTATAAATATACTACAGTAATTGTGCATATTGTATAAATATACTACAGTAATTGTGCACATAGTATAAATATACTACAGTAATTGTGCACACTATAAATATACTACAGTAATTGTGCACACTATAAATATACTACAATAATTGTGCACACTGTATAAATATACTACAGTAATTGTGCATTTTGTATAAATATACTACAGTAATTGTGCACATTGTATAAATATACTACAGTAATTGTGCACACTATAAATATACTACAATAATTGTGCACACTGTATAAATATACTACAGTAATTGTGCACATTGTATAAATATACTACAGTAATTGTGCACACTGTATAAATATACTACAGTAATTGTGCACACTATAAATATACTACAATAATTGTGCACATAGTATAAATATACAACAGTAATTATGCACATTGTGTAAATATACTACAGTTATTGTGCACATTGTATTAATATACTACAGTGTGCACACTGTATAAATATACTACAGTAATTGTGCACATTGTATAAATATACTACAGTAATTGCGCACATTTTATTAATATACTACAGTGTGCACACTCTATGAATATACTACAGTAATTGTGCACATTGTATAAATATACTACAGTAATTGTGCACAATATAAATATACTAAAATAATTGTGCACACTGTAGAAATATACTACAGTAATTGTGCACACTATAAATATACTACAATAATTGTGCACACTGTATAAATATACTACAGTAATTGTGCACACTATAAATATACTACAGTAATTGTGCACACTATAAATATAGTACAATAATTGTGCACACTGTATAAATATACTACAGTAATTGTGCATTTTGTATAAATATACTACAGTAATTGTGCACATTGTATAAATATACTACAGTAATTGTGCACACTATAAATATACTACAGTAATTGTGCACACTATAAATATACTACAATAATTGTGCACATTGTATAAATATACTACAGTAATTGGGCACACTGTATAAATATACTACAGTAATTGTGCACACTGTATAAATATACTACAGTAATTGGGCACAATGTATAAATATAATACAGTAATTGTGCACACTATAAATATACTACAGTAATTGTGGACACTGTATAAATATACTACAGTAATTGTGCACACTGTATAAATATACTACAGTAATTGTGCACATTGTATAAATATACTACAGTAATTGTGCACACTATAAATATACTACAGTAATTGTGCACACTGTATAAATATACTACAGTAATTGTGCACACTATAAATATACTACAGTAATTGTGCACACTATAAATATACTACAATAATTTTGCACATTGTATAAACATACTACAGTAATTGTGCATATTGTATAAATATACTACAGTAATTGTGCACACTGTATAAATATACTACAGTAATTGTGCACACTATAAATATACTACAATAATTGTGCACACTGTATAAATATACTACAGTAATTGTGCATTTTGTATAAATATACTACAGTAATTGTGCACACTATATAAATATACTATGGTAATTGTGCACACTGTATAAATATACTACAGTAATTGTGCACATCGTATAAATATACTACAGTAATTGTGCACATTGTATAAATATACTACAGTAATTGTGCACACTATAAATATACTACAGTAATTGGGCACATTGTATAAATATACTACAGTGTGCGCACTGTATAAATATACTACAGTAATTTTGCACATTTTATAAATATACTACAGTAATTGTGCACATTGTATAAATATACTACAGTAATTGGGCACAATGTATAAATATAATACAGTAATTGTGCACACTATAAATATACTACAGTAATTGTGCACACTGTATAAATATACTACAGTAATTGTGCACACTATAAATATACTACAGTAATTGTGCACACTGTATAAATATACTACAGTAATTGTGCACACTATAAATATACTACAGTAATTGTGCACACTGTATAAATATACTACAGTAATTGTGCACACTATAAATATACTACAGTAATTGTGCACACTATAAATATACTACAATAATTGTGCACACTGTATAAATATACTACAGTAATTGTGCATATTGTATAAATATACTACAGTTATTGTGCACACTATAAATATACTACAATCATTGTGCACACTGTATAAATATACTACAGTAATTGTGCATTTTGTATAAATATACTACAGTAATTGTGCACACTGTATAAATATACTACGGTAATTATGCACACTGTATAAATATACTACAGTAATTGTGCACACTATAAATATACTACAATAATTGTGCACATAGTATAAATATACGACAGTAATTATGCACATTGTATAAATATACTACTGTAATTGTGCACACTGTATAAATATACTACAGTAATTGTGCACATTGTATAAATATACTACAGTGTGCACACTGTATAAATATACTACAGTAATTTTGCACATTTTATAAATATACTACAGTAATTGTGCATATTGTATAAATATACTACAGTAATTGTGCACACTGTATAAATATACTACGGTAATTGTGCACATTGTATTAATATACTACAGTGTGCACACTGTATAAATATACTACAGTAATTGTGCACATTGTATAAATATACTACAGTAATTGCGCACATTTTATTAATATACTACAGTGTGCACACTCTATGAATATACTACAGTAATTGTGCACATTGTATAAATATACTACAGTAATTGTGCACACTGTATAAATATACTACAGTAATTGTGCACACTATAAATATACTAAAATAATTGTGCACACTGTAGAAATATACTACAGTAATTGTGCACACTATAAATATACTACAATAATTGTGCACACTGTATAAATATACTACAGTAATTGTGCACACTATAAATATACTACAATAATTGTGCACAATGTATAAATATACTACAGTAATTGTGCACACTGTATAAATATACTACAGTGTGCACATTGTATAAATATACTACTGTAATTGTGCACATTGTATAAATAAACTAAAGTGTGCGGACTGTATAAATATACTACAGTAATTTTGCACACTGTTTAAATATACTAAAGTAATTGTGCACATTGTATAAATATACTACAGTGTGCACACTGTATAAATATACTACAGTAATTGTGCACACTATAAATATACTACAGTAATTGTGCACACTGTATAAATATACTACAGTAATTGTGCACACTATAAATATACTACAGTAATTGTGCACACTGTATAAATATACTACAGTAATTGTGCACACTATAAATATACTACAGTAATTGTGCACACTGTATAAATATACTACAGTAATTGTGCACACTATAAATATACTACAGTAATTGTGCACATTGTATAAATATACTACAGTAATTGTGCACACTATAAATATACTACAATAATTGTGCACATTGTATAAATATACTACAGTAATTGTGCATATTGTATAAATATACTACAGTAATTGTGCACACTGTATAAATATACTACAGTACTTGTGCACATTGTATAAATATACTACAGTAATTGTGCACACTGTATAAATATACTACAGTGTGCACACTGTATACATATACTACAGTAATTGTGCACATAGTATAAATATACTACAGTAATTGTGCACACTGTATAAATATACAATAGTAATTGTGCACATTGTGTAAATATACTACAGTAATTGTGCACACTGTATAAATATACTACAGTAATTGTGCACACTGTATAAATATACTACAGTAATTGTGCACACTATAAATATACTACAGTAATTGTGCACACTATAAATATACTACAATAATTTTGCACATTGTATAAACATACTACAGTAATTGTGCATATTGTATAAATATACTACAGTAATTGTGCACACTGTATAAATATACTACAGTAATTGTGCACACTATAAATATACTACAATAATTGTGCACACTGTATAAATATACTACAGTAATTGTGCATTTTGTATAAATATACTACAGTAATTGTGCACACTATATAAATATACTATGGTAATTGTGCACACTGTGTAAATATACTATGGTAATTATGCACACTGTATAAATATACTACAGTAATTGTGCACATTGTATAAATATACCACAGTAATTGTGCACATTGTATAAATGTACTACAGTGTGCTTATTGTATAAATATACTACAGTAATTGTGCACACTGTATAAATATACTACAGTAATTGTGCACATAGTATAAATATACTACAGTAATTGTGCACACTATAAATATACGACAGTAATTGTGCACACTATAAATATACTACAATAATTGTGCACACTGTATAAATATACTACAGTAATTGTGCACACTGTATAAATATACTACAGTAATTTTGCACATTGTATAAATATACTACAGTAATTGTGCACACTGTATAAATATACTACAGTAATTGTGCACATAGTATAAATATACTACAGTAATTGTGCACACTATAAATATACGACAGTAATTGTGCACACTATAAATATACTACAATAATTGTGCACACTGTATAAATATACTACAGTAATTGTGCACATAGTATAAATATACTACAGTAATTGTGCACACTATAAATATACGACAGTAATTGTGCACACTATAAATATACTACAGTAATTGTGCACATTATATAAATATACTACAGTAATTGTGCACACTATAAATATACTACAATAATTGTGCACATTGTATAAATATACTACAGTAATTGTGCATATTGTATAAATATACTACAGTAATTGTGCACACTGTATAAATATACTACAGTAATTGTGCACACTGTATAAATATACTACAGTACTTGTGCACATTGTATAAATATACTACAGTAATTGTGCACACTGTATAAATATACTACAGTGTGCACACTGTATACATATACTACAGTAATTGTGCACATAGTATAAATATACTACAGTAATTGTGCACACTGTATAAATATACAATAGTAATTGTGCACATTGTGTAAATATACTACAGTAATTGTGCATATTGTATAAATATACTACAGTAATTGTGCACACTGTATAAATATACTACAGTAATTGTGCACACTATAAATATACTACAATAATTGTGCACACTGTATAAATATACTACAGTAATTGTGCATTTTGTATAAATATACTACAGTAATTGTGCACACTATATAAATATACTATGGTAATTGTGCACACTGTGTAAATATACTATGGTAATTATGCACACTGTATAAATATACTACAGTAATTGTGCACATTGTATAAATATACCACAGTAATTGTGCACATTGTATAAATGTACTACAGTGTGCTTATTGTATAAATATACTACAGTAATTGTGCACACTGTATAAATATACTACAGTAATTGTGCACATAGTATAAATATACTACAGTAATTGTGCACACTATAAATATACGACAGTAATTGTGCACACTATAAATATACTACAATAATTGTGCACACTGTATAAATATACTACAGTAATTGTGCACACTGTATAAATATACTACAGTGTGCACACTGTATAAATATACTGCAGTAATTTTGCACATTTTATAAATATACTACAGTAATTGTGCACACTATAAATATACTACAATAATTGTGCACATTGTATAAATATACTACAGTAATTGTGCATATTGTATAAATATACTACAGTAATTGTGCACACTGTATAAATATACTACAGTAATTGTGCACACTGTGTAAATATACTACGGTAATTATGCACACTGTATAAATATACTACAGTAATTGTGCACATTGTATAAATATACTACAGTAATTGTGCACATTGTATAAATATACTACAGTGTGCACACTGTATACATATACTACAGTAATTGTGCACATAGTATAAATATACTACAGTAATTGTGCACACTGTATAAATATACAATAGTAATTGTGCACATTGTATAAATATACTACAGTAATTGTGCACACTGTATAAATATACTACAGTAATTGTGCACATAGTATAAATATACTACAGTAATTGTGCACACTGTATAAATATACTACAGTAATTGTGCACACTATAAATATACTACAATAATTTTGCACATTGTCTAAACATACTACAGTAATTGTGCACATTGTATAAATATACTACAGTAATTGTGCATATTGTATAAATATACTACAGTAATTGTGCACATAGTATAAATATACTACAGTAATTGTGCACACTATAAATATACTACAGTAATTGTGCACACTATAAATATACTACAATAATTGTGCACACTGTATAAATATACTACAGTAATTGTGCATTTTGTATAAATATACTACAGTAATTGTGCACATTGTATAAATATACTACAGTAATTGTGCACACTATAAATATACTACAATAATTGTGCACACTGTATAAATATACTACAGTAATTGTGCACATTGTATAAATATACTACAGTAATTGTGCACACTGTATAAATATACTACAGTAATTGTGCACACTATAAATATACTACAATAATTGTGCACATAGTATAAATATACAACAGTAATTATGCACATTGTGTAAATATACTACAGTTATTGTGCACATTGTATTAATATACTACAGTGTGCACACTGTATAAATATACTACAGTAATTGTGCACATTGTATAAATATACTACAGTAATTGCGCACATTTTATTAATATACTACAGTGTGCACACTCTATGAATATACTACAGTAATTGTGCACATTGTATAAATATACTACAGTAATTGTGCACACTATAAATATACTACAATAATTGTGCACACTGTATAAATATACTACAGTAATTGTGCACACTATAAATATACTACAGTAATTGTGCACACTATAAATATAGTACAATAATTGTGCACATTGTATAAATATACTACAGTAATTGTGCACATTGTATAAATATACTACAGTAATTGTGCACACTATAAATATACTACAGTAATTGTGCACACTATAAATATACTACAATAATTGTGCACATTGTATAAATATACTACAGTAATTGGGCACACTGTATAAATATACTACAGTAATTGTGCACACTGTATAAATATACTACAGTAATTGGGCACAATGTATAAATATAATACAGTAATTGTGCACACTATAAATATACTACAGTAATTGTGGACACTGTATAAATATACTACAGTAATTGTGCACACTGTATAAATATACTACAGTAATTGTGCACATTGTATAAATATACTACAGTAATTGTGCACACTATAAATATACTACAGTAATTGTGCACACTGTATAAATATACTACAGTAATTGTGCACACTATAAATATACTACAGTAATTGTGCACACTATAAATATACTATAATAATTTTGCACATTGTATAAACATACTACAGTAATTGTGCATATTGTATAAATATACTACAGTAATTGTGCACACTGTATAAATATACTACAGTAATTGTGCACACTATAAATATACTACAATAATTGTGCACACTGTATAAATATACTACAGTAATTGTGCATTTTGTATAAATATACTACAGTAATTGTGCACACTATATAAATATACTATGGTAATTGTGCACACTGTATAAATATACTACAGTAATTGTGCACATCGTATAAATATACTACAGTAATTGTGCACATTGTATAAATATACTACAGTAATTGTGCACACTATAAATATACTACAGTAATTGGGCACATTGTATAAATATACTACAGTGTGCGCACTGTATAAATATACTACAGTAATTTTGCACATTTTATAAATATACTACAGTAATTGTGCACATTGTATAAATATACTACAGTAATTGGGCACAATGTATAAATATAATACAGTAATTGTGCACACTATAAATATACTACAGTAATTGTGCACACTGTATAAATATACTACAGTAATTGTGCACACTATAAATATACTACAGTAATTGTGCACACTGTATAAATATACTACAGTAATTGTGCACACTATAAATATACTACAATAATTGTGCACACTGTATAAATATACTACAGTAATTGTGCACACTATAAATATACTACAATAATTGTGCACACTGTATAAATATACTACAGTAATTGTGCACACTATAAATATACTACAATAATTGTGCACAATGTATAAATATACTACAGTAATTGTGCACACTGTATAAATATACTACAGTGTGCACATTGTATAAATATACTACTGTAATTGTGCACATTGTATAAATAAACTAAAGTGTGCGGACTGTATAAATATACTACAGTAATTTTGCACACTGTTTAAATATACTAAAGTAATTGTGCACATTGTATAAATATACTACAGTGTGCACACTGTATAAATATACTACAGTAATTGTGCACACTATAAATATACTACAGTAATTGTGCACACTGTATAAATATACTACAGTAATTGTGCACACTATAAATATACTACAGTAATTGTGCACACTGTATAAATATACTACAGTAATTGTGCACACTATAAATATACTACAGTAATTGTGCACACTGTATAAATATACTACAGTAATTGTGCACACTATAAATATACTACAGTAATTGTGCACATTGTATAAATATACTACAGTAATTGTGCACACTATAAATATACTACAATAATTGTGCACATTGTATAAATATACTACAGTAATTGTGCATATTGTATAAATATACTACAGTAATTGTGCACACTGTATAAATATACTACAGTACTTGTGCACATTGTATAAATATACTACAGTAATTGTGCACACTGTATAAATATACTACAGTGTGCACACTGTATACATATACTACAGTAATTGTGCACATAGTATAAATATACTACAGTAATTGTGCACACTGTATAAATATACAATAGTAATTGTGCACATTGTGTAAATATACTACAGTAATTGTGCACACTGTATAAATATACTACAGTAATTGTGCACACTGTATAAATATACTACAGTAATTGTGCACACTATAAATATACTACAGTAATTGTGCACACTATAAATATACTACAATAATTTTGCACATTGTATAAACATACTACAGTAATTGTGCATATTGTATAAATATACCACAGTAATTGTGCACATTGTATAAATGTACTACAGTGTGCTTATTGTATAAATATACTACAGTAATTGTGCACACTGTATAAATATACTACAGTAATTGTGCACATAGTATAAATATACTACAGTAATTGTGCACACTATAAATATACGACAGTAATTGTGCACACTATAAATATACTACAATAATTGTGCACACTGTATAAATATACTACAGTAATTGTGCACACTGTATAAATATACTACAGTGTGCACACTGTATAAATATACTACAGTAATTTTGCACATTGTGTAAATATACTACAGTAATTGTGCACATTATATAAATATACTACAGTAATTGTGCACACTATAAATATACTACAATAATTGTGCACATTGTATAAATATACTACAGTAATTGTGCATATTGTATAAATATACTACAGTAATTGTGCACACTGTATAAATATACTACAGTAATTGTGCACACTGTATAAATATACTACAGTACTTGTGCACATTGTATAAATATACTACAGTAATTGTGCACACTGTATAAATATACTACAGTGTGCACACTGTATACATATACTACAGTAATTGTGCACATAGTATAAATATACTACAGTAATTGTGCACACTGTATAAATATACAATAGTAATTGTGCACATTGTGTAAATATACTACAGTAATTGTGCATATTGTATAAATATACTACAGTAATTGTGCACACTGTATAAATATACTACAGTAATTGTGCACACTATAAATATACTACAATAATTGTGCACACTGTATAAATATACTACAGTAATTGTGCATTTTGTATAAATATACTACAGTAATTGTGCACACTATATAAATATACTATGGTAATTGTGCACACTGTGTAAATATACTATGGTAATTATGCACACTGTATAAATATACTACAGTAATTGTGCACATTGTATAAATATACCACAGTAATTGTGCACATTGTATAAATGTACTACAGTGTGCTTATTGTATAAATATACTACAGTAATTGTGCACACTGTATAAATATACTACAGTAATTGTGCACATAGTATAAATATACTACAGTAATTGTGCACACTATAAATATACGACAGTAATTGTGCACACTATAAATATACTACAATAATTGTGCACACTGTATAAATATACTACAGTAATTGTGCACACTGTATAAATATACTACAGTGTGCACACTGTATAAATATACTGCAGTAATTTTGCACATTTTATAAATATACTACAGTAATTGTGCACACTATAAATATACTACAATAATTGTGCACATTGTATAAATATACTACAGTAATTGTGCATATTGTATAAATATACTACAGTAATTGTGCACACTGTATAAATATACTACAGTAATTGTGCACACTGTGTAAATATACTACGGTAATTATGCACACTGTATAAATATACTACAGTAATTGTGCACATTGTATAAATATACTACAGTAATTGTGCACATTGTATAAATATACTACAGTGTGCACACTGTATACATATACTACAGTAATTGTGCACATAGTATAAATATACTACAGTAATTGTGCACACTGTATAAATATACAATAGTAATTGTGCACATTGTATAAATATACTACAGTAATTGTGCACACTGTATAAATATACTACAGTAATTGTGCACATAGTATAAATATACTACAGTAATTGTGCACACTGTATAAATATACTACAGTAATTGTGCACACTATAAATATACTACAATAATTTTGCACATTGTCTAAACATACTACAGTAATTGTGCACATTGTATAAATATACTACAGTAATTGTGCATATTGTATAAATATACTACAGTAATTGTGCACATAGTATAAATATACTACAGTAATTGTGCACACTATAAATATACTACAGTAATTGTGCACACTATAAATATACTACAATAATTGTGCACACTGTATAAATATACTACAGTAATTGTGCATTTTGTATAAATATACTACAGTAAGTGTGCACATTGTATAAATATACTACAGTAATTGTGCACACTATAAATATACTACAATAATTGTGCACACTGTATAAATATACTACAGTAATTGTGCACATTGTATAAATATACTACAGTAATTGTGCACACTGTATAAATATACTACAGTAATTGTGCACACTATAAATATACTACAATAATTGTGCACATAGTATAAATATACAACAGTAATTATGCACATTGTGTAAATATACTACAGTTATTGTGCACATTGTATTAATATACTACAGTGTGCACACTGTATAAATATACTACAGTAATTGTGCACATTGTATAAATATACTACAGTAATTGCGCACATTTTATTAATATACTACAGTGTGCACACTCTATGAATATACTACAGTAATTGTGCACATTGTATAAATATACTACAGTAATTGTGCACACTATAAATATACTACAATAATTGTGCACACTGTATAAATATACTACAGTAATTGTGCACACTATAAATATACTACAGTAATTGTGCACACTATAAATATAGTACAATAATTGTGCACATTGTATAAATATACTACAGTAATTGTGCACATTGTATAAATATACTACAGTAATTGTGCACACTATAAATATACTACAGTAATTGTGCACACTATAAATATACTACAATAATTGTGCACATTGTATAAATATACTACAGTAATTGGGCACACTGTATAAATATACTACAGTAATTGTGCACACTGTATAAATATACTACAGTAATTGGGCACAATGTATAAATATAATACAGTAATTGTGCACACTATAAATATACTACAATCATTGTGCACACTGTATAAATATACTACAGTAATTGTGCATTTTGTATAAATATACTACAGTAATTGTGCACACTGTATAAATATACTACGGTAATTATGCACACTGTATAAATATACTACAGTAATTGTGCACACTATAAATATACTACAATAATTGTGCACATAGTATAAATATACGACAGTAATTATGCACATTGTATAAATATACTACTGTAATTGTGCACACTGTATAAATATACTACAGTAATTGTGCACATTGTATAAATATACTACAGTGTGCACACTGTATAAATATACTACAGTAATTTTGCACATTTTATAAATATACTACAGTAATTGTGCATATTGTATAAATATACTACAGTAATTGTGCACACTGTATAAATATACTACGGTAATTGTGCACATTGTATTAATATACTACAGTGTGCACACTGTATAAATATACTACAGTAATTGTGCACATTGTATAAATATACTACAGTAATTGCGCACATTTTATTAATATACTACAGTGTGCACACTCTATGAATATACTACAGTAATTGTGCACATTGTATAAATATACTACAGTAATTGTGCACACTGTATAAATATACTACAGTAATTGTGCACACTATAAATATACTAAAATAATTGTGCACACTGTAGAAATATACTACAGTAATTGTGCACACTATAAATATACTACAATAATTGTGCACACTGTATAAATATACTACAGTAATTGTGCACACTGTATAAATATACTACAGTGTGCACATTGTATAAATATACTACTGTAATTGTGCACATTGTATAAATAAACTAAAGTGTGCGGACTGTATAAATATACTACAGTAATTTTGCACACTGTTTAAATATACTAAAGTAATTGTGCACATTGTATAAATATACTACAGTGTGCACACTGTATAAATATACTACAGTAATTGTGCACACTATAAATATACTACAGTAATTGTGCACACTGTATAAATATACTACAGTAATTGTGCACACTATAAATATACTACAGTAATTGTGCACACTGTATAAATATACTACAGTAATTGTGCACACTATAAATATACTACAGTAATTGTGCACACTGTATAAATATACTACAGTAATTGTGCACACTATAAATATACTACAGTAATTGTGCACATTGTATAAATATACTACAGTAATTGTGCACACTATAAATATACTACAATAATTGTGCACATTGTATAAATATACTACAGTAATTGTGCATATTGTATAAATATACTACAGTAATTGTGCACACTGTATAAATATACTACAGTACTTGTGCACATTGTATAAATATACTACAGTAATTGTGCACACTGTATAAATATACTACAGTGTGCACACTGTATACATATACTACAGTAATTGTGCACATAGTATAAATATACTACAGTAATTGTGCACACTGTATAAATATACAATAGTAATTGTGCACATTGTGTAAATATACTACAGTAATTGTGCACACTGTATAAATATACTACAGTAATTGTGCACACTGTATAAATATACTACAGTAATTGTGCACACTATAAATATACTACAGTAATTGTGCACACTATAAATATACTACAATAATTTTGCACATTGTATAAACATACTACAGTAATTGTGCATATTGTATAAATATACTACAGTAATTGTGCACACTGTATAAATATACTACAGTAATTGTGCACACTATAAATATACTACAATAATTGTGCACACTGTATAAATATACTACAGTAATTGTGCATTTTGTATAAATATACTACAGTAATTGTGCACACTATATAAATATACTATGGTAATTGTGCACACTGTGTAAATATACTATGGTAATTATGCACACTGTATAAATATACTACAGTAATTGTGCACATTGTATAAATATACCACAGTAATTGTGCACATTGTATAAATGTACTACAGTGTGCTTATTGTATAAATATACTACAGTAATTGTGCACACTGTATAAATATACTACAGTAATTGTGCACATAGTATAAATATACTACAGTAATTGTGCACACTATAAATATACGACAGTAATTGTGCACACTATAAATATACTACAATAATTGTGCACACTGTATAAATATACTACAGTAATTGTGCACACTGTATAAATATACTACAGTGTGCACACTGTATAAATATACTACAGTAATTTTGCACATTGTGTAAATATACTACAGTAATTGTGCACATTATATAAATATACTACAGTAATTGTGCACACTATAAATATACTACAATGATTGTGCACATTGTATAAATATACTACAGTAATTGTGCATATTGTATAAATATACTACAGTAATTGTGCACACTGTATAAATATACTACAGTAATTGTGCACACTGTATAAATATACTACAGTACTTGTGCACATTGTATAAATATACTACAGTAATTGTGCACACTGTATAAATATACTACAGTGTGCACACTGTATACATATACTACAGTAATTGTGCACATAGTATAAATATACTACAGTAATTGTGCACACTGTATAAATATACAATAGTAATTGTGCACATTGTGTAAATATACTACAGTAATTGTGCATATTGTATAAATATACTACAGTAATTGTGCACACTGTATAAATATACTACAGTAATTGTGCACACTATAAATATACTACAATAATTGTGCACACTGTATAAATATACTACAGTAATTGTGCATTTTGTATAAATATACTACAGTAATTGTGCACACTATATAAATATACTATGGTAATTGTGCACACTGTGTAAATATACTATGGTAATTATGCACACTGTATAAATATACTACAGTAATTGTGCACATTGTATAAATATACCACAGTAATTGTGCACATTGTATAAATGTACTACAGTGTGCTTATTGTATAAATATACTACAGTAATTGTGCACACTGTATAAATATACTACAGTAATTGTGCACATAGTATAAATATACTACAGTAATTGTGCACACTATAAATATACGACAGTAATTGTGCACACTATAAATATACTACAATAATTGTGCACACTGTATAAATATACTACAGTAATTGTGCACACTGTATAAATATACTACAGTGTGCACACTGTATAAATATACTGCAGTAATTTTGCACATTTTATAAATATACTACAGTAATTGTGCACACTATAAATATACTACAATAATTGTGCACATTGTATAAATATACTACTGTAATTGTGCACATTGTATAAATAAACTAAAGTGTGCGGACTGTATAAATATACTACAGTAATTTTGCACACTGTTTAAATATACTAAAGTAATTGTGCACATTGTATAAATATACTACAGTGTGCACACTGTATAAATATACTACAGTAATTGTGCACACTATAAATATACTACAGTAATTGTGCACACTGTATAAATATACTACAGTAATTGTGCACACTATAAATATACTACAGTAATTGTGCACACTGTATAAATATACTACAGTAATTGTGCACACTATAAATATACTACAGTAATTGTGCACACTGTATAAATATACTACAGTAATTGTGCACACTATAAATATACTACAGTAATTGTGCACATTGTATAAATATACTACAGTAATTGTGCACACTATAAATATACTACAATAATTGTGCACATTGTATAAATATACTACAGTAATTGTGCATATTGTATAAATATACTACAGTAATTGTGCACACTGTATAAATATACTACAGTACTTGTGCACATTGTATAAATATACTACAGTAATTGTGCACACTGTATAAATATACTACAGTGTGCACACTGTATACATATACTACAGTAATTGTGCACATAGTATAAATATACTACAGTAATTGTGCACACTGTATAAATATACAATAGTAATTGTGCACATTGTGTAAATATACTACAGTAATTGTGCACACTGTATAAATATACTACAGTAATTGTGCACACTGTATAAATATACTACAGTAATTGTGCACACTATAAATATACTACAGTAATTGTGCACACTATAAATATACTACAATAATTTTGCACATTGTATAAACATACTACAGTAATTGTGCATATTGTATAAATATACTACAGTAATTGTGCACACTGTATAAATATACTACAGTAATTGTGCACACTATAAATATACTACAATAATTGTGCACACTGTATAAATATACTACAGTAATTGTGCATTTTGTATAAATATACTACAGTAATTGTGCACACTATATAAATATACTATGGTAATTGTGCACACTGTGTAAATATACTATGGTAATTATGCACACTGTATAAATATACTACAGTAATTGTGCACATTGTATAAATATACCACAGTAATTGTGCACATTGTATAAATGTACTACAGTGTGCTTATTGTATAAATATACTACAGTAATTGTGCACACTGTATAAATATACTACAGTAATTGTGCACATAGTATAAATATACTACAGTAATTGTGCACACTATAAATATACGACAGTAATTGTGCACACTATAAATATACTACAATAATTGTGCACACTGTATAAATATACTACAGTAATTGTGCACACTGTATAAATATACTACAGTGTGCACACTGTATAAATATACTACAGTAATTTTGCACATTGTGTAAATATACTACAGTAATTGTGCACATTATATAAATATACTACAGTAATTGTGCACACTATAAATATACTACAATGATTGTGCACATTGTATAAATATACTACAGTAATTGTGCATATTGTATAAATATACTACAGTAATTGTGCACACTGTATAAATATACTACAGTAATTGTGCACACTGTATAAATATACTACAGTACTTGTGCACATTGTATAAATATACTACAGTAATTGTGCACACTGTATAAATATACTACAGTGTGCACACTGTATACATATACTACAGTAATTGTGCACATAGTATAAATATACTACAGTAATTGTGCACACTGTATAAATATACAATAGTAATTGTGCACATTGTGTAAATATACTACAGTAATTGTGCATATTGTATAAATATACTACAGTAATTGTGCACACTGTATAAATATACTACAGTAATTGTGCACACTATAAATATACTACAATAATTGTGCACACTGTATAAATATACTACAGTAATTGTGCATTTTGTATAAATATACTACAGTAATTGTGCACACTATATAAATATACTATGGTAATTGTGCACACTGTGTAAATATACTATGGTAATTATGCACACTGTATAAATATACTACAGTAATTGTGCACATTGTATAAATATACCACAGTAATTGTGCACATTGTATAAATGTACTACAGTGTGCTTATTGTATAAATATACTACAGTAATTGTGCACACTGTATAAATATACTACAGTAATTGTGCACATAGTATAAATATACTACAGTAATTGTGCACACTATAAATATACGACAGTAATTGTGCACACTATAAATATACTACAATAATTGTGCACACTGTATAAATATACTACAGTAATTGTGCACACTGTATAAATATACTACAGTGTGCACACTGTATAAATATACTGCAGTAATTTTGCACATTTTATAAATATACTACAGTAATTGTGCACACTATAAATATACTACAATAATTGTGCACATTGTATAAATATACTACAGTAATTGTGCATATTGTATAAATATACTACAGTAATTGTGCACACTGTATAAATATACTACAGTAATTGTGCACACTGTGTAAATATACTACGGTAATTATGCACACTGTATAAATATACTACAGTAATTGTGCACATTGTATAAATATACTACAGTAATTGTGCACATTGTATAAATATACTACAGTGTGCACACTGTATACATATACTACAGTAATTGTGCACATAGTATAAATATACTACAGTAATTGTGCACACTGTATAAATATACAATAGTAATTGTGCACATTGTATAAATATACTACAGTAATTGTGCACACTGTATAAATATACTACAGTAATTGTGCACATAGTATAAATATACTACAGTAATTGTGCACACTGTATAAATATACTACAGTAATTGTGCACACTATAAATATACTACAATAATTTTGCACATTGTCTAAACATACTACAGTAATTGTGCACATTGTATAAATATACTACAGTAATTGTGCATATTGTATAAATATACTACAGTAATTGTGCACATAGTATAAATATACTACAGTAATTGTGCACACTATAAATATACTACAGTAATTGTGCACACTATAAATATACTACAATAATTGTGCACACTGTATAAATATACTACAGTAATTGTGCATTTTGTATAAATATACTACAGTAATTGTGCACATTGTATAAATATACTACAGTAATTGTGCACACTATAAATATACTACAATAATTGTGCACACTGTATAAATATACTACAGTAATTGTGCATTTTGTATAAATATACTACAGTAATTGTGCACACTATATAAATATACTATGGTAATTGTGCACACTGTGTAAATATACTATGGTAATTATGCACACTGTATAAATATACTACAGTAATTGTGCACATTGTATAAATATACCACAGTAATTGTGCACATTGTATAAATGTACTACAGTGTGCTTATTGTATAAATATACTACAGTAATTGTGCACACTGTATAAATATACTACAGTAATTGTGCACATAGTATAAATATACTACAGTAATTGTGCACACTATAAATATACAACAGTAATTGTGCACACTATAAATATACTACAATAATTGTGCACACTGTATAAATATACTACAGTAATTGTGCACACTGTATAAATATACTACAGTGTGCACACTGTATAAATATACTGCAGTAATTTTGCACATTTTATAAATATACTACAGTAATTGTGCACACTATAAATATAGTACAATAATTGTGCACATTGTATAAATATACTACAGTAGTTGTGCATATTGTATAAATATACTACAGTAATTGTGCACATTGTATAAATATACTACAGTGTGCACACTGTATAAATATACTACAGTAATTGTGCACACTGTATAAATATACTACAGTAATTGTGCACACTGTATAAATATACTACAGTAATTGTGCACATTGTATAAATATACTACAGTGTGCACACTGTATAAATATACTACAGTAATTTTGCACATTGTGTAAATATACTACAGTAATTGTGCACATTATATAAATATACTACAGTAATTGTGCACACTATAAATATACTACAATAATTGTGCACATTGTATAAATATACTACAGTAATTGTGCATATTGTATAAATATACTACAGTAATTGTGCACACTGTATAAATATACTACAGTAATTGTGCACACTGTATAAATATACTACAGTACTTGTGCACATTGTATAAATATACTACAGTAATTGTGCACACTGTATAAATATACTACAGTGTGCACACTGTATACATATACTACAGTAATTGTGCACATAGTATAAATATACTACAGTAATTGTGCACACTGTATAAATATACAATAGTAATTGTGCACATTGTGTAAATATACTACAGTAATTGTGCACACTGTATAAATATACTACAGTAATTGTGCACACTGTATACATATACTACAGTAATTGTGCATTTTGTATAAATATACTACAGTAATTGTGCACACTATATAAATATACTATGGTAATTGTGCACACTGTGTAAATATACTATGGTAATTATGCACACTGTATAAATATACTACAGTAATTGTGCACATTGTATAAATATACCACAGTAATTGTGCACATTGTATAAATGTACTACAGTGTGCTTATTGTATAAATATACTACAGTAATTGTGCACACTGTATAAATATACTACAGTAATTGTGCACATAGTATAAATATACTACAGTAATTGTGCACACTATAAATATACAACAGTAATTGTGCACACTATAAATATACTACAATAATTGTGCACACTGTATAAATATACTACAGTAATTGTGCACACTGTATAAATATACTACAGTGTGCACACTGTATAAATATACTGCAGTAATTTTGCACATTTTATAAATATACTACAGTAATTGTGCACACTATAAATATAGTACAATAATTGTGCACATTGTATAAATATACTACAGTAATTGTGCATATTGTATAAATATACTACAGTAATTGTGCACATTGTATAAATATACTACAGTGTGCACACTGTATAAATATACTACAGTAATTGTGCACACTGTATAAATATACAATAGTAATTGTGCACATTGTGTAAATATACTACAGTAATTGTGCACACTGTATAAATATACAATAGTAATTGTGCACATTGTGTAAATATACTACAGTAATTGTGCATATTGTATAAATATACTACAGTAATTGTGCACACTGTATAAATATACTACAGTAATTGTGCACACTATAAATATACTACAATAATTGTGCACACTGTATAAATATACTACAGTAATTGTGCATTTTGTATAAATATACTACAGTAATTGTGCACACTATATAAATATACTATGGTAATTGTGCACACTGTGTAAATATACTATGGTAATTATGCACACTGTATAAATATACTACAGTAATTGTGCACATTGTATAAATATACCACAGTAATTGTGCACATTGTATAAATGTACTACAGTGTGCTTATTGTATAAATATACTACAGTAATTGTGCACACTGTATAAATATACTACAGTAATTGTGCACATAGTATAAATATACTACAGTAATTGTGCACACTATAAATATACGACAGTAATTGTGCACACTATAAATATACTACAATAATTGTGCACACTGTATAAATATACTACAGTAATTGTGCACACTGTATAAATATACTACAGTGTGCACACTGTATAAATATACTGCAGTAATTTTGCACATTTTATAAATATACTACAGTAATTGTGCACACTATAAATATACTACAATAATTGTGCACATTGTATAAATATACTACAGTAATTGTGCATATTGTATAAATATACTACAGTAATTGTGCACATTGTATAAATATACTACAGTAATTGTGCACATTGTATAAATATACTACAGTGTGCACACTGTATACATATACTACAGTAATTGTGCACATAGTATAAATATACTACAGTAATTGTGCACACTGTATAAATATACAATAGTAATTGTGCACATTGTATAAATATACTACAGTAATTGTGCACACTGTATAAATATACTACAGTAATTGTGCACATAGTATAAATATACTACAGTAATTGTGCACACTGTATAAATATACTACAGTAATTGTGCACACTATAAATATACTACAATAATTTTGCACATTGTCTAAACATACTACAGTAATTGTGCACATTGTATAAATATACTACAGTAATTGTGCACATTGTATAAATATACTACAGTAATTGTGCACACTATAAATATACTACAATAATTGTGCACACTGTATAAATATACTACAGTAATTGTGCACATTGTATAAATATACTACAGTAATTGTGCACACTGTATAAATATACTACAGTAATTGTGCACACTATAAATATACTACAATAATTGTGCACACTGTATAAATATACTACAGTAATTGTGCACATTGTATAAATATACTACAGTAATTGTGCACACTGTATAAATATACTACAGTAATTGTGCACACTATAAATATACTACAATAATTGTGCACATAGTATAAATATACAACAGTAATTATGCACATTGTGTAAATATACTACAGTTATTGTGCACATTGTATTAATATACTACAGTGTGCACACTGTATAAATATACTACAGTAATTGTGCACATTGTATAAATAAACTACAGTAATTGCGCACATTTTATTAATATACTACAGTGTGCACACTCTATGAATATACTACAGTAATTGTGCACATTGTATAAATATACTACAGTAATTGTGCACACTATAAATATACTACAATAATTGTGCACACTGTATAAATATACTACAGTAATTGTGCACACTATAAATATACTACAGTAATTGTGCACACTATAAATATAGTACAATAATTGTGCACATTGTATAAATATACTACAGTAATTGTGCACATTGTATAAATATACTACAGTAATTGTGCACACTATAAATATACTACAGTAATTGTGCACACTATAAATATACTACAATAATTGTGCACATTGTATAAATATACTACAGTAATTGGGCACACTGTATAAATATACTACAGTAATTGTGCACACTGTATAAATATACTACAGTAATTGGGCACAATGTATAAATATAATACAGTAATTGTGCACACTATAAATATACTACAGTAATTGTGGACACTGTATAAATATACTACAGTAATTGTGCACACTGTATAAATATACTACAGTAATTGTGCACATTGTATAAATATACTACAGTAATTGTGCACACTATAAATATACTACAGTAATTGTGCACACTGTATAAATATACTACAGTAATTGTGCACACTATAAATATACTACAGTAATTGTGCACACTATAAATATACTACAATAATTTTGCACATTGTATAAACATACTACAGTAATTGTGCATATTGTATAAATATACTACAGTAATTGTGCACACTGTATAAATATACTACAGTAATTGTGCACACTATAAATATACTACAATAATTGTGCACACTGTATAAATATACTACAGTAATTGTGCATTTTGTATAAATATACTACAGTAATTGTGCACACTATATAAATATACTATGGTAATTGTGCACACTGTATAAATATACTACAGTAATTGTGCACATCGTATAAATATACTACAGTAATTGTGCACATTGTATAAATATACTACAGTAATTGTGCACACTATAAATATACTACAGTAATTGGGCACATTGTATAAATATACTACAGTGTGCGCACTGTATAAATATACTACAGTAATTTTGCACATTTTATAAATATACTACAGTAATTGTGCACATTGTATAAATATACTACAGTAATTGGGCACAATGTATAAATATAATACAGTAATTGTGCACACTATAAATATACTACAGTAATTGTGCACACTGTATAAATATACTACAGTAATTGTGCACACTATAAATATACTACAGTAATTGTGCACACTGTATAAATATACTACAGTAATTGTGCACACTATAAATATACTACAGTAATTGTGCACACTGTATAAATATACTACAGTAATTGTGCACACTATAAATATACTACAGTAATTGTGCACACTATAAATATACTACAATAATTGTGCACACTGTATAAATATACTACAGTAATTGTGCATATTGTATAAATATACTACAGTTATTGTGCACACTATAAATATACTACAATCATTGTGCACACTGTATAAATATACTACAGTAATTGTGCATTTTGTATAAATATACTACAGTAATTGTGCACACTGTATAAATATACTACGGTAATTATGCACACTGTATAAATATACTACAGTAATTGTGCACACTATAAATATACTACAATAATTGTGCACATAGTATAAATATACGACAGTAATTATGCACATTGTATAAATATACTACTGTAATTGTGCACACTGTATAAATATACTACAGTAATTGTGCACATTGTATAAATATACTACAGTGTGCACACTGTATAAATATACTACAGTAATTTTGCACATTTTATAAATATACTACAGTAATTGTGCATATTGTATAAATATACTACAGTAATTGTGCACACTGTATAAATATACTACGGTAATTGTGCACATTGTATTAATATACTACAGTGTGCACACTGTATAAATATACTACAGTAATTGTGCACATTGTATAAATATACTACAGTAATTGCGCACATTTTATTAATATACTACAGTGTGCACACTCTATGAATATACTACAGTAATTGTGCACATTGTATAAATATACTACAGTAATTGTGCACACTGTATAAATATACTACAGTAATTGTGCACACTATAAATATACTAAAATAATTGTGCACACTGTAGAAATATACTACAGTAATTGTGCACACTATAAATATACTACAATAATTGTGCACACTGTATAAATATACTACAGTAATTGTGCACACTATAAATATACTACAATAATTGTGCACAATGTATAAATATACTACAGTAATTGTGCACACTGTATAAATATACTACAGTGTGCACATTGTATAAATATACTACTGTAATTGTGCACATTGTATAAATAAACTAAAGTGTGCGGACTGTATAAATATACTACAGTAATTTTGCACACTGTTTAAATATACTAAAGTAATTGTGCACATTGTATAAATATACTACAGTGTGCACACTGTATAAATATACTACAGTAATTGTGCACACTATAAATATACTACAGTAATTGTGCACACTGTATAAATATACTACAGTAATTGTGCACACTATAAATATACTACAGTAATTGTGCACACTGTATAAATATACTACAGTAATTGTGCACACTATAAATATACTACAGTAATTGTGCACACTGTATAAATATACTACAGTAATTGTGCACACTATAAATATACTACAGTAATTGTGCACACTGTATAAATATACTACAGTAATTGTGCACACTATAAATATACTACAGTAATTGTGCACACTGTATAAATATACTACAGTAATTGTGCACACTATAAATATACTACAGTAATTGTGCACACTGTATAAATATACTACAGTAATTGTGCACACTATAAATATACTACAGTAATTGTGCACATTGTATAAATATACTACAGTAATTGTGCACACTATAAATATACTACAATAATTGTGCACATTGTATAAATATACTACAGTAATTGTGCATATTGTATAAATATACTACAGTAATTGTGCACACTGTATAAATATACTACAGTACTTGTGCACATTGTATAAATATACTACAGTAATTGTGCACACTGTATAAATATACTACAGTGTGCACACTGTATACATATACTACAGTAATTGTGCACATAGTATAAATATACTACAGTAATTGTGCACACTGTATAAATATACAATAGTAATTGTGCACATTGTGTAAATATACTACAGTAATTGTGCACACTGTATAAATATACTACAGTAATTGTGCACACTGTATAAATATACTACAGTAATTGTGCACACTATAAATATACTACAGTAATTGTGCACACTATAAATATACTACAATAATTTTGCACATTGTATAAACATACTACAGTAATTGTGCATATTGTATAAATATACTACAGTAATTGTGCACACTGTATAAATATACTACAGTAATTGTGCACACTATAAATATACTACAATAATTGTGCACACTGTATAAATATACTACAGTAATTGTGCATTTTGTATAAATATACTACAGTAATTGTGCACACTATATAAATATACTATGGTAATTGTGCACACTGTGTAAATATACTATGGTAATTATGCACACTGTATAAATATACTACAGTAATTGTGCACATTGTATAAATATACCACAGTAATTGTGCACATTGTATAAATGTACTACAGTGTGCTTATTGTATAAATATACTACAGTAATTGTGCACACTGTATAAATATACTACAGTAATTGTGCACATAGTATAAAAATACTACAGTAATTGTGCACACTATAAATATACGACAGCAATTGTGCACACTATAAATATACTACAATAATTGTGCACACTGTATAAATATACTACAGTAATTGTGCACACTGTATAAATATACTACAGTGTGCACACTGTATAAATATACTACAGTAATTTTGCACATTGTGTAAATATACTACAGTAATTGTGCACATTATATAAATATACTACAGTAATTGTGCACACTATAAATATACTACAATAATTGTGCACATTGTATAAATATACTACAGTAATTGTGCATATTGTATAAATATACTACAGTAATTGTGCACACTGTATAAATATACTACAGTAATTGTGCACACTGTATAAATATACTACAGTACTTGTGCACATTGTATAAATATACTACAGTAATTGTGCACACTGTATAAATATACTACAGTGTGCACACTGTATACATATACTACAGTAATTGTGCACATAGTATAAATATACTACAGTAATTGTGCACACTGTATAAATATACAATAGTAATTGTGCACATTGTGTAAATATACTACAGTAATTGTGCATATTGTATAAATATACTACAGTAATTGTGCACACTGTATAAATATACTACAGTAATTGTGCACACTATAAATATACTACAATAATTGTGCACACTGTATAAATATACTACAGTAATTGTGCATTTTGTATAAATATACTACAGTAATTGTGCACACTATATAAATATACTATGGTAATTGTGCACACTGTGTAAATATACTATGGTAATTATGCACACTGTATAAATATACTACAGTAATTGTGCACATTGTATAAATATACCACAGTAATTGTGCACATTGTATAAATGTACTACAGTGTGCTTATTGTATAAATATACTACAGTAATTGTGCACACTGTATAAATATACTACAGTAATTGTGCACATAGTATAAATATACTACAGTAATTGTGCACACTATAAATATACGACAGTAATTGTGCACACTATAAATATACTACAATAATTGTGCACACTGTATAAATATACTACAGTAATTGTGCACACTGTATAAATATACTACAGTGTGCACACTGTATAAATATACTGCAGTAATTTTGCACATTTTATAAATATACTACAGTAATTGTGCACACTATAAATATACTACAATAATTGTGCACATTGTATAAATATACTACAGTAATTGTGCATATTGTATAAATATACTACAGTAATTGTGCACACTGTATAAATATACTACAGTAATTGTGCACACTGTGTAAATATACTACGGTAATTATGCACACTGTATAAATATACTACAGTAATTGTGCACATTGTATAAATATACTACAGTAATTGTGCACATTGTATAAATATACTACAGTGTGCACACTGTATACATATACTACAGTAATTGTGCACATAGTATAAATATACTACAGTAATTGTGCACACTGTATAAATATACAATAGTAATTGTGCACATTGTATAAATATACTACAGTAATTGTGCACACTGTATAAATATACTACAGTAATTGTGCACATAGTATAAATATACTACAGTAATTGTGCACACTGTATAAATATACTACAGTAATTGTGCACACTATAAATATACTACAATAATTTTGCACATTGTCTAAACATACTACAGTAATTGTGCACATTGTATAAATATACTACAGTAATTGTGCATATTGTATAAATATACTACAGTAATTGTGCACATAGTATAAATATACTACAGTAATTGTGCACACTATAAATATACTACAGTAATTGTGCACACTATAAATATACTACAATAATTGTGCACACTGTATAAATATACTACAGTAATTGTGCATTTTGTATAAATATACTACAGTAATTGTGCACATTGTATAAATATACTACAGTAATTGTGCACACTATAAATATACTACAATAATTGTGCACACTGTATAAATATACTACAGTAATTGTGCACATTGTATAAATATACTACAGTAATTGTGCACACTGTATAAATATACTACAGTAATTGTGCACACTATAAATATACTACAATAATTGTGCACATAGTATAAATATACAACAGTAATTATGCACATTGTGTAAATATACTACAGTTATTGTGCACATTGTATTAATATACTACAGTGTGCACACTGTATAAATATACTACAGTAATTGTGCACATTGTATAAATATACTACAGTAATTGCGCACATTTTATTAATATACTACAGTGTGCACACTCTATGAATATACTACAGTAATTGTGCACATTGTATAAATATACTACAGTAATTGTGCACACTATAAATATACTACAATAATTGTGCACACTGTATAAATATACTACAGTAATTGTGCACACTATAAATATACTACAGTAATTGTGCACACTATAAATATAGTACAATAATTGTGCACATTGTATAAATATACTACAGTAATTGTGCACACTATAAATATACTACAGTAATTGTGCACACTATAAATATACTACAATAATTGTGCACATTGTATAAATATACTACAGTAATTGGGCACACTGTATAAATATACTACAGTAATTGGGCACAATGTATAAATATAATACAGTAATTGTGCACACTATAAATATACTACAGTAATTGTGGACACTGTATAAATATACTACAGTAATTGTGCACACTGTATAAATATACTACAGTAATTGTGCACATTGTATAAATATACTACAGTAATTGTGCACACTATAAATATACTACAGTAATTGTGCACACTGTATAAATATACTACAGTAATTGTGCACACTATAAATATACTACAATAATTTTGCACATTGTATAAACATACTACAGTAATTGTGCATATTGTATAAATATACTACAGTAATTGTGCACACTGTATAAATATACTACAGTAATTGTGCACACTATAAATATACTACAATAATTGTGCACACTGTATAAATATACTACAGTAATTGTGCATTTTGTATAAATATACTACAGTAATTGTGCACACTATATAAATATACTATGGTAATTGTGCACACTGTATAAATATACTACAGTAATTGTGCACATCGTATAAATATACTACAGTAATTGTGCACATTGTATAAATATACTACAGTAATTGTGCACACTATAAATATACTACAGTAATTGGGCACATTGTATAAATATACTACAGTGTGCGCACTGTATAAATATACTACAGTAATTTTGCACATTTTATAAATATACTACAGTAATTGTGCACATTGTATAAATATACTACAGTAATTGGGCACAATGTATAAATATAATACAGTAATTGTGCACACTATAAATATACTACAGTAATTGTGCACACTGTATAAATATACTACAGTAATTGTGCACACTATAAATATACTACAGTAATTGTGCACACTGTATAAATATACTACAGTAATTGTGCACACTATAAATATACTACAGTAATTGTGCACACTGTATAAATATACTACAGTAATTGTGCACACTATAAATATACTACAGTAATTGTGCACACTATAAATATACTACAATAATTGTGCACACTGTATAAATATACTACAGTAATTGTGCATATTGTATAAATATACTACAGTTATTGTGCACACTATAAATATACTACAATCATTGTGCACACTGTATAAATATACTACAGTAATTGTGCATTTTGTATAAATATACTACAGTAATTGTGCACACTGTATAAATATACTACGGTAATTATGCACACTGTATAAATATACTACAGTAATTGTGCACACTATAAATATACTACAATAATTGTGCACATAGTATAAATATACGACAGTAATTATGCACATTGTATAAATATACTACTGTAATTGTGCACACTGTATAAATATACTACAGTAATTGTGCACATTGTATAAATATACTACAGTGTGCACACTGTATAAATATACTACAGTAATTTTGCACATTTTATAAATATACTACAGTAATTGTGCATATTGTATAAATATACTACAGTAATTGTGCACACTGTATAAATATACTACGGTAATTGTGCACATTGTATTAATATACTACAGTGTGCACACTGTATAAATATACTACAGTAATTGTGCACATTGTATAAATATACTACAGTAATTGCGCACATTTTATTAATATACTACAGTGTGCACACTCTATGAATATACTACAGTAATTGTGCACATTGTATAAATATACTACAGTAATTGTGCACACTGTATAAATATACTACAGTAATTGTGCACACTATAAATATACTAAAATAATTGTGCACACTGTAGAAATATACTACAGTAATTGTGCACACTATAAATATACTACAATAATTGTGCACACTGTATAAATATACTACAGTAATTGTGCACACTATAAATATACTACAATAATTGTGCACAATGTATAAATATACTACAGTAATTGTGCACACTGTATAAATATACTACAGTGTGCACATTGTATAAATATACTACTGTAATTGTGCACATTGTATAAATAAACTAAAGTGTGCGGACTGTATAAATATACTACAGTAATTTTGCACACTGTTTAAATATACTAAAGTAATTGTGCACATTGTATAAATATACTACAGTGTGCACACTGTATAAATATACTACAGTAATTGTGCACACTATAAATATACTACAGTAATTGTGCACACTGTATAAATATACTACAGTAATTGTGCACACTATAAATATACTACAGTAATTGTGCACACTGTATAAATATACTACAGTAATTGTGCACACTATAAATATACTACAGTAATTGTGCACACTGTATAAATATACTACAGTAATTGTGCACACTATAAATATACTACAGTAATTGTGCACATTGTATAAATATACTACAGTAATTGTGCACACTATAAATATACTACAATAATTGTGCACATTGTATAAATATACTACAGTAATTGTGCATATTGTATAAATATACTACAGTAATTGTGCACACTGTATAAATATACTACAGTAATTGTGCACACTATAAATATACTACAATAATTGTGCACACTGTATAAATATACTACAGTAATTGTGCATTTTGTATAAATATACTACAGTAATTGTGCACACTGTATAAATATACTAAAGTAATTGGGCACAATGTATAAATATAATACAGTAATTGTGCACACTATAAATATACTACAGTAATTGTGCACACTGTATAAATATACTACAGTAATTGTGCACACTATAAATATACTACAGTAATTGTGCACACTGTATAAATATACTACAGTAATTGTGCACACTATAAATATACTACAGTAATTGTGCACACTATAAATATAGTACAATAATTGTGCACACTGTATAAATATACTACAGTAATTGTGCATTTTGTATAAATATACTACAGTAATTGTGCACACTGTATAAATATACTACAGTGTGCACATTGTATAAATATACTACTGTAATTGTGCACATTGTATAAATAAACTAAAGTGTGCGGACTGTATAAATATACTACAGTAATTTTGCACACTGTTTAAATATACTAAAGTAATTGTGCACATTGTATAAATATACTACAGTGTGCACACTGTATAAATATACTACAGTAATTTTGCACATTGTGTAAATATACTACAGTAATTGTGCACATTATATAAATATACTACAGTAATTGTGCACACTATAAATATACTACAATAATTGTGCACATTGTATAAATACACTACAGTAATTGTGCATATTGTATAAATATACTACAGTAATTGTGCACACTGTGTAAATATACTACAGTAATTGTGCACACTGTGTAAATATACTACAGTAATTGTGCACACTATAAATATACTACAATAATTGTGCACACTGTATAAATATACTACAGTAATTGTGCATTTTGTATAAATATACTACAGTAATTGTGCACATTGTATAAATATACTACAGTAATTGTGCACACTGTATAAATATACTACAGTAATTGTGCACATTGTATAAATATACTACAGTAATTGTGCATATTGTATAAATATACTACAGTAATTGTGCACACTGTATAAATATACTACGGTAATTGTGCACACTGTGTAAATATACTACGGTAATTATGCACACTGTATAAATATACTACAGTAATTGTGCACACTATAAATATACTACAATAATTGTGCACACTGTTAAATATACTACAGTAATTGTGCATATTGTATAAATATACTACAGTAATTGTGCACACTGTATAAATATACTACAGTAATTGTGCACACTATAAATATACTACAATAATTGTGCACATTGTATAAATATACTACAGTAATTGTGCATATTGTATAAATATACTACAGTAATTGTGCACACTGTATAAATATACTACAGTAATTGTGCACACTGTATAAATATACTACAGTAATTGTGCACACTGTTAAATATACTACAGTAATTGTGCACATTGTATAAATATACTACAGTAATTGTGCACATTGTATAAATATACTACAGTAATTGTGCACATTGTATAAATATACTACAGTAATTGTGCACATTGTATAAATGTACTACAGTGTGCTTATTGTATAAATATACTACAGTAATTGCGCACACTGTATAAATATACTACAGAAATTGTGCACATAGTATAAATATACTACAGTAATTGTGCACACTATAAATATACGACAGTAATTGTGCACACTATAAATATACTACAATAATTGTGCACACTGTATAAATATACTACAGTAATTGTGCATTTTGTATAAATATACTACAGTAATTGTGCACACTATATAAATATACTACGGTAATTGTGCACACTGTGTAAATATACTATGGTAATTATGCACACTGTATAAATATACTACAGTAATTGTGCACATTGTATAAATATACTACAGTAATTGTGCACATTGTATAAATGTACTACAGTGTGCTTATTGTATAAATATACTACAGTAATTGCGCACACTGTATAAATATACTACAGAAATTGTGCACATAGTATAAATATACTACAGTAATTGTGCACACTATAAATATACGACAGTAATTGTGCACACTATAAATATACTACAATAATTGTGCACACTGTATAAATATACTACAGTAATTGTGCACACTGTATAAATATACTACAGTGTGCACACTGTATAAATATACTACAGTAATTTTGCACATTTTATAAATATACTACAGTAATTGTGCACATTGTATAAATATACTACAGTAATTGTGCACACTATAAATATACTACAATAATTGTGCACATTGTATAAATATACTACAGTAATTGTGCACATTGTATAAATATACTACAGTGTGCACACTGTATACATATACTACAGTAATTGTGCACATAGTATAAATATACTACAGTAATTGTGCACACTGTATAAATATACTACAGTAATTGTGCACACTGTATAAATATACTACAGTAATTGTGCACACTGTATAAATATGCTACAGTAATTGTGCACACTGTATAAATATACTACAGTAATTGTGCACACTGTATAAATATACTACAGTAATTGTGCACACGGTATAAATATACTACAGTAATTGTGCACATAGTATAAATATACTACAGTAATTGTGCGCATTGTATAAATATACTACAGTAATTGTGCACACTGTATAAATATACTACAGTAATTGTGCATATAGTATAAAAATACTAAAGTAATTGTGCACATTGTATAAATATACTACAGTAATTGTGCACATTGTATAAATATACTACAGTGTGCACACTGTATAAATATACTACAGTAATTTTGCACATTGTGTAAATATACTACAGTAATTGTGCACATTATATAAATATACTACAGTAATTGTGCACACTATAAATATACTACAATAATTGTGCACATTGTATAAATACACTACAGTAATTGTGCATATTGTATAAATATACTACAGTAATTGTGCACACTGTGTAAATATACTACAGTAATTGTGCACACTATAAATATACTACAATAATTGTGCACACTATATAAATATACTACAGTAATTGTGCACACTGTATAAATACACTACAGTAATTGTGCACATTGTATAAATATACTACAGTAATTGTGCACATTGTATAAATATACTACAGTGTGCACACTGTATAAATATACTACAGTAATTTTGCACATTGTGTAAATATACTACAGTAATTGTGCACACTGTATAAATATACTACAGTAATTGTGCACACTATAAATATACTACAGTAATTGTGCACACTGTATAAATATACTACAGTAATTGTGCACACTATAAATATACTACAGTAATTTTGCACATTGTATAAATATACTACAGTAATTGTGCACACTGTATAAATACACTACAGTAATTGTGCACATTGTATAAATATACTACAGTAATTGTGCACATTGTATAAATATACTACAGTGTGCACACTGTATAAATATACTACAGTAATTTTGCACATTGTGTAAATATACTACAGTAATTTTGCACATTATATAAATATACTACAGTAATTGTGCACACTATAAATATACTACAATAAGTGTGCACATTGTATAAATACACTACAGTAATTGTGCATATTGTATAAATATACTACAGTAATTGTGCACACTGTGTAAATATACTACAGTAATTGTGCACACTATAAATATACTACAATAATTGTGCACACTGTATAAATATACTACAGTAATTGTGCATTTTGTATAAATATACTACAGTAATTGTGCACATTGTATAAATATACTACAGTAATTGTGCACACTGTATAAATATACTACAGTAATTGTGCACATTGTATAAATATACTACAGTAATTGTGCATATTGTATAAATATACTACAGTAATTGTGCACACTGTATAAATATACTACGGTAATTGTGCACACTGTGTAAATATACTACGGTAATTATGCACACTGTATAAATATACTACAGTAATTGTGCACACTATAAATATACTACAATAATTGTGCACATAGTATAAATATACAACAGTAATTATGCACATTGTATAAATATACTACAGTAATTGTGCACATTGTATTAATATACTACAGTGTGCACACTGTATAAATATACTACAGTAATTGTGCACATTGTATAAATATACTACAGTAATTGCGCACATTTTATTAATATACTACAGTGTGCACACTCTATGAATATACTACAGTAATTGTGCACATTGTATAAATATACTACAGTAATTGTGCACACTATAAATATACTAAAATAATTGTGCACACTGTAGAAATATACTACAGTAATTGTGCACACTATAAATATACTACAATAATTGTGCACACTGTATAAATATACTACAGTAATTGTGCACACTATAAATATTCTACAATAATTGTGCACACTGTATAAATATACTACAGTAATTGTGCACACTATAAATATACTACAATAATTGTGCACACTGTATAAATATACTACAGTAATTGTGCACACTATAAATATACTACAATAATTGTGCACAATGTATAAATATACTACAGTAATTGTGCACACTGTATAAATATACTACAGTGTGCACATTATATAAATATACTACTGTAATTGTGCACATTGTATAAATAAACTAAAGTGTGCGGACTGTATAAATATACTACAGTAATTGTGCACACTATAAATATACTACAATAATTGTGCACATTGTATAAATATACTACAGTAATTGGGCACACTGTATAAATATACTACAGTAATTGTGCACACTGTATAAATATACTACAATAATTGGGCACAATGTATAAATATAATACAGTAATTGTGCACACTATAAATATACTACAGTAATTGTGCACACTGTATAAATATACTACAGTAATTGTGCACACTATAAATATACTACAGTAATTGTGCACACTGTATAAATATACTACAGTAATTGTGCACACTATAAATATACTACAGTAATTGTGCACACTATAAATATACTACAATAATTTTGCACATTGTATAAACATACTACAGTAATTGTGCATTTTGTATAAATATACTACAGTAATTGTGCACACTGTATAAATATACTACAGTAATTGTGCACACTATAAATATACTACAATAATTGTGCACACTGTATAAATATACTACAGTAATTGTGCATTTTGTATAAATATACTACAGTAATTGTGCACACTATATAAATATACTATGGTAATTGTGCACACTGTGTAAATATACTATGGTAATTATGCACACTGTATAAATATACTACAGTAATTGTGCACATTGTATAAATATACCACAGTAATTGTGCACATTGTATAAATGTACTACAGTGTGCTTATTGTATAAATATACTACAGTAATTGTGCACACTGTATAAATATACTACAGTAATTGTGCACATAGTATAAATATACTACAGTAATTGTGCACACTATAAATATACAACAGTAATTGTGCACACTATAAATATACTACAATAATTGTGCACACTGTATAAATATACTACAGTAATTGTGCACACTGTATAAATATACTACAGTGTGCACACTGTATAAATATACTGCAGTAATTTTGCACATTTTATAAATATACTACAGTAATTGTGCACACTATAAATATAGTACAATAATTGTGCACATTGTATAAATATACTACAGTAATTGTGCATATTGTATAAATATACTACAGTAATTGTGCACATTGTATAAATATACTACAGTGTGCACACTGTATAAATATACTACAGTAATTGTGCACACTGTATAAATATACTACAGTAATTGTGCACACTGTATAAATATACTACAGTAATTGTGCACACTGTATAAATATACTACAGTAATTGTGCACATTGTATAAATATACTACAGTGTGCACACTGTATAAATATACTACAGTAATTTTGCACATTGTGTAAATATACTACAGTAATTGTGCACATTATATAAATATACTACAGTAATTGTGCACACTATAAATATACTACAATAATTGTGCACATTGTATAAATATACTACAGTAATTGTGCATATTGTATAAATATACTACAGTAATTGTGCACACTGTATAAATATACTACAGTAATTGTGCACACTGTATAAATATACTACAGTACTTGTGCACATTGTATAAATATACTACAGTAATTGTGCACACTGTATAAATATACTACAGTGTGCACACTGTATACATATACTACAGTAATTGTGCACATAGTATAAATATACTACAGTAATTGTGCACACTGTATAAATATACAATAGTAATTGTGCACATTGTGTAAATATACTACAGTAATTGTGCACACTGTATAAATATACTACAGTAATTGTGCACACTGTATAAATATACTACAGTAATTGTGCACACTATAAATATACTACAGTAATTGTGCACACTATAAATATACTACAATAATTTTGCACATTGTATAAACATACTACAGTAATTGTGCATATTGTATAAATATACTACAGTAATTGTGCACACTGTATAAATATACTACAGTAATTGTGCACACTATAAATATACTACAATAATTGTGCACACTGTATAAATATACTACAGTAATTGTGCATTTTGTATAAATATACTACAGTAATTGTGCACACTATATAAATATACTATGGTAATTGTGCACACTGTGTAAATATACTATGGTAATTATGCACACTGTATAAATATACTACAGTAATTGTGCACATTGTATAAATATACCACAGTAATTGTGCACATTGTATAAATGTACTACAGTGTGCTTATTGTATAAATATACTACAGTAATTGTGCACACTGTATAAATATACTACAGTAATTGTGCACATAGTATAAATATACTACAGTAATTGTGCACACTATAAATATACGACAGTAATTGTGCACACTATAAATATACTACAATAATTGTGCACACTGTATAAATATACTACAGTAATTGTGCACACTGTATAAATATACTACAGTGTGCACACTGTATAAATATACTACAGTAATTTTGCACATTGTGTAAATATACTACAGTAATTGTGCACATTATATAAATATACTACAGTAATTGTGCACACTATAAATATACTACAATAATTGTGCACATTGTATAAATATACTACAGTAATTGTGCATATTGTATAAATATACTACAGTAATTGTGCACACTGTATAAATATACTACAGTAATTGTGCACACTGTATAAATATACTACAGTAATTGTGCACATTGTATAAATATACTACAGTAATTGTGCACACTGTATAAATATACTACAGTGTGCACACTGTATACATATACTACAGTAATTGTGCACATAGTATAAATATACTACAGTAATTGTGCACACTGTATAAATATACAATAGTAATTGTGCACATTGTGTAAATATACTACAGTAATTGTGCACACTGTATAAATATACTACAGTAATTGTGCACACTGTATAAATATACTACAGTAATTGTGCACACTATAAATATACTACAGTAATTGTGCACACTATAAATATACTACAATAATTTTGCACATTGTATAAACATACTACAGTAATTGTGCATATTGTATAAATATACTACAGTAATTGTGCACACTGTATAAATATACTACAGTAATTGTGCACACTATAAATATACTACAATAATTGTGCACACTGTATAAATATACTACAGTAATTGTGCATTTTGTATAAATATACTACAGTAATTGTGCACACTATATAAATATACTATGGTAATTGTGCACACTGTGTAAATATACTATGGTAATTATGCACACTGTATAAATATACTACAGTAATTGTGCACATTGTATAAATATACCACAGTAATTGTGCACATTGTATAAATGTACTACAGTGTGCTTATTGTATAAATATACTACAGTAATTGTGCACACTGTATAAATATACTACAGTAATTGTGCACATAGTATAAATATACTACAGTAATTGTGCACACTATAAATATACGACAGTAATTGTGCACACTATAAATATACTACAATAATTGTGCACACTGTATAAATATACTACAGTAATTGTGCACACTGTATAAATATACTACAGTGTGCACACTGTATAAATATACTGCAGTAATTTTGCACATTTTATAAATATACTACAGTAATTGTGCACACTATAAATATACTACAATAATTGTGCACATTGTATAAATATACTACAGTAATTGTGCATATTGTATAAATATACTACAGTAATTGTGCACACTGTATAAATATACTACAGTAATTGTGCACACTGTGTAAATATACTACGGTAATTATGCACACTGTATAAATATACTACAGTAATTGTGCACATTGTATAAATATACTACAGTAATTGTGCACATTGTATAAATATACTACAGTGTGCACACTGTATACATATACTACAGTAATTGTGCACATAGTATAAATATACTACAGTAATTGTGCACACTGTATAAATATACAATAGTAATTGTGCACATTGTATAAATATACTACAGTAATTGTGCACACTGTATAAATATACTACAGTAATTGTGCACATAGTATAAATATACTACAGTAATTGTGCACACTGTATAAATATACTACAGTAATTGTGCACACTATAAATATACTACAATAATTTTGCACATTGTCTAAACATACTACAGTAATTGTGCACATTGTATAAATATACTACAGTAATTGTGCATATTGTATAAATATACTACAGTAATTGTGCACATAGTATAAATATACTACAGTAATTGTGCACACTATAAATATACTACAGTAATTGTGCACACTATAAATATACTACAATAATTGTGCACACTGTATAAATATACTACAGTAATTGTGCATTTTGTATAAATATACTACAGTAATTGTGCACATTGTATAAATATACTACAGTAATTGTGCACACTATAAATATACTACAATAATTGTGCACACTGTATAAATATACTACAGTAATTGTGCACATTGTATTAATATACTACAGTGTGCACACTGTATAAATATACTACAGTAATTGTGCACATTGTATAAATATACTACAGTAATTGCGCACATTTTATTAATATACTACAGTGTCCACACTCTATGAATATACTACAGTAATTGTGCACATTGTATAAATATACTACAGTAATTGTGCACAATATAAATATACTAAAATAATTGTGCACACTGTAGAAATATACTACAGTAATTGTGCACACTATAAATATACTACAATAATTGTGCACACTGTATAAATATACTACAGTAATTGTGCACACTATAAATATACTACAGTAATTGTGCACACTATAAATATAGTACAATAATTGTGCACACTGTATAAATATACTACAGTAATTGTGCATTTTGTATAAATATACTACAGTAATTGTGCACATTGTATAAATATACTACAGTAATTGTGCACACTATAAATATACTACAGTAATTGTGCACACTATAAATATACTACAATAATTGTGCACATTGTATAAATATACTACAGTAATTGGGCACACTGTATAAATATACTACAGTAATTGTGCACACTGTATAAATATACTACAGTAATTGGGCACAATGTATAAATATAATACAGTAATTGTGCACACTATAAATATACTACAGTAATTGTGGACACTGTATAAATATACTACAGTAATTGTGCACACTGTATAAATATACTACAGTAATTGTGCACATTGTATAAATATACTACAGTAATTGTGCACACTATAAATATACTACAGTAATTGTGCACACTGTATAAATATACTACAGTAATTGTGCACACTATAAATATACTACAGTAATTGTGCACACTATAAATATACTACAATAATTTTGCACATTGTATAAACATACTACAGTAATTGTGCATATTGTATAAATATACTACAGTAATTGTGCACATTGTATAAATATACTACAGTAATTGTGCACACTATAAATATACTACAGTAATTGGGCACATTGTATAAATATACTACAGTGTGCGCACTGTATAAATATACTACAGTAATTTTGCACATTTTATAAATATACTACAGTAATTGTGCACATTGTATAAATATACTACAGTAATTGGGCACAATGTATAAATATAATACAGTAATTGTGCACACTATAAATATACTACAGTAATTGTGCACACTGTATAAATATACTACAGTAATTGTGCACACTATAAATATACTACAGTAATTGTGCACACTGTATAAATATACTACAGTAATTGTGCACACTATAAATATACTACAGTAATTGTGCACACTGTATAAATATACTACAGTAATTGTGCACACTATAAATATACTACAGTAATTGTGCACACTATAAATATACTACAATAATTGTGCACACTGTATAAATATACTACAGTAATTGTGCATATTGTATAAATATACTACAGTTATTGTGCACACTATAAATATACTACAATCATTGTGCACACTGTATAAATATACTACAGTAATTGTGCATTTTGTATAAATATACTACAGTAATTGTGCACACTGTATAAATATACTACGGTAATTATGCACACTGTATAAATATACTACAGTAATTGTGCACACTATAAATATACTACAATAATTGTGCACATAGTATAAATATACGACAGTAATTATGCACATTGTATAAATATACTACTGTAATTGTGCACACTGTATAAATATACTACAGTAATTGTGCACATTGTATAAATATACTACAGTGTGCACACTGTATAAATATACTACAGTAATTTTGCACATTTTATAAATATACTACAGTAATTGTGCATATTGTATAAATATACTACAGTAATTGTGCACACTGTATAAATATACTACGGTAATTGTGCACATTGTATTAATATACTACAGTGTGCACACTGTATAAATATACTACAGTAATTGTGCACATTGTATAAATATACTACAGTAATTGCGCACATTTTATTAATATACTACAGTGTGCACACTCTATGAATATACTACAGTAATTGTGCACATTGTATAAATATACTACAGTAATTGTGCACACTGTATAAATATACTACAGTAATTGTGCACACTATAAATATACTAAAATAATTGTGCACACTGTAGAAATATACTACAGTAATTGTGCACACTATAAATATACTACAATAATTGTGCACACTGTATAAATATACTACAGTAATTGTGCACACTATAAATATACTACAATAATTGTGCACAATGTATAAATATACTACAGTAATTGTGCACACTGTATAAATATACTACAGTGTGCACATTGTATAAATATACTACTGTAATTGTGCACATTGTATAAATAAACTAAAGTGTGCGGACTGTATAAATATACTACAGTAATTTTGCACACTGTTTAAATATACTAAAGTAATTGTGCACATTGTATAAATATACTACAGTGTGCACACTGTATAAATATACTACAGTAATTGTGCACACTATAAATATACTACAGTAATTGTGCACATTGTATAAATATACTACAGTAATTGTGCACATAGTATAAATATACTACAGTAATTGTGCACATTGTATAAATATACTACAGTAATTGGGCACACTGTATAAATATACTACAGTAATTGTGCACACTGTATAAATATACTACAGTAATTGGGCACAATGTATAAATATAATACAGTAATTGTGCACACTATAAATATACTACAGTAATTGTGCACACTGTATAAATATACTACAGTAATTGTGCACACTATAAATATACTACAGTAATTGTGCACACTGTATAAATATACTACAGTAATTGTGCACACTATAAATATACTACAGTAATTGTGCACACTGTATAAATATACTACAGTAATTGTGCACACTATAAATATACTACAGTAATTGTGCACATTGTATAAATATACTACAGTAATTGTGCACACTATAAATATACTACAATAATTGTGCACATTGTATAAATATACTACAGTAATTGTGCATATTGTATAAATATACTACAGTAATTGTGCACACTGTATAAATATACTACAGTAATTGTGCACACTATAAATATACTACAATAATTGTGCACACTGTATAAATATACTACAGTAATTGTGCATTTTGTATAAATATACTACAGTAATTGTGCACACTGTATAAATATACTAAAGTAATTGGGCACAATGTATAAATATAATACAGTAATTGTGCACACTATAAATATACTACAGTAATTGTGCACACTGTATAAATATACTACAGTAATTGTGCACACTATAAATATACTACAGTAATTGTGCACACTGTATAAATATACTACAGTAATTGTGCACACTATAAATATACTACAGTAATTGTGCACACTATAAATATAGTACAATAATTGTGCACACTGTATAAATATACTACAGTAATTGTGCATTTTGTATAAATATACTACAGTAATTGTGCACACTGTATAAATATACTACAGTGTGCACATTGTATAAATATACTACTGTAATTGTGCACATTGTATAAATAAACTAAAGTGTGCGGACTGTATAAATATACTACAGTAATTTTGCACACTGTTTAAATATACTAAAGTAATTGTGCACATTGTATAAATATACTACAGTGTGCACACTGTATAAATATACTACAGTAATTTTGCACATTGTGTAAATATACTACAGTAATTGTGCACATTATATAAATATACTACAGTAATTGTGCACACTATAAATATACTACAATAATTGTGCACATTGTATAAATACACTACAGTAATTGTGCATATTGTATAAATATACTACAGTAATTGTGCACACTGTGTAAATATACTACAGTAATTGTGCACACTGTGTAAATATACTACAGTAATTGTGCACACTATAAATATACTACAATAATTGTGCACACTGTATAAATATACTACAGTAATTGTGCACACTGTATAAATATACTACAGTAATTGTGCACATTGTATAAATATATTACAGTAATTGTGCATATTGTATAAATATACTACAGTAATTGTGCACACTGTATAAATATACTACGGTAATTGTGCACACTGTGTAAATATACTACGGTAATTATGCACACTGTATAAATATACTACAGTAATTGTGCACACTATAAATATACTACAATAATTGTGCACACTGTTAAATATACTACAGTAATTGTGCATATTGTATAAATATACTACAGTAATTGTGCACACTGTATAAATATACTACAGTAATTGTGCACACTATAAATATACTACAATAATTGTGCACATTGTATAAATATACTACAGTAATTGTGCATATTGTATAAATATACTACAGTAATTGTGCACACTGTATAAATATACTACAGTAATTGTGCACACTGTATAAATATACTACAGTAATTGTGCACACTGTTAAATATACTACAGTAATTGTGCACATTGTATAAATATACTACAGTAATTGTGCACATTGTATAAATATACTACAGTAATTGTGCACATTGTATAAATGTACTACAGTGTGCTTATTGTATAAATATACTACAGTAATTGCGCACACTGTATAAATATACTACAGAAATTGTGCACATAGTATAAATATACTACAGTAATTGTGCACACTATAAATATACTACAATAATTGTGCACATTGTATAAATATACTACAGTAATTGTGCACACTATAAATATACTACAGTAATTGTGCACACTATAAATATACTACAATAATTGTGCACATTGTATAAATATACTACAGTAATTGGGCACACTGTATAAATATACTACAGTAATTGTGCACACTGTATAAATATACTACAGTAATTGGGCACAATGTATAAATATAATACAGTAATTGTGCACACTATAAATATACTACAGTAATTGTGGACACTGTATAAATATACTACAGTAATTGTGCACACTGTATAAATATACTACAGTAATTGTGCACATTGTATAAATATACTACAGTAATTGTGCACACTATAAATATACTACAGTAATTGTGCACACTGTATAAATATACTACAGTAATTGTGCACACTATAAATATACTACAGTAATTGTGCACACTATAAATATACTACAATAATTTTGCACATTGTATAAACATACTACAGTAATTGTGCATATTGTATAAATATACTACAGTAATTGTGCACATTGTATAAATATACTACAGTAATTGTGCACACTATAAATATACTACAGTAATTGGGCACATTGTATAAATATACTACAGTGTGCGCACTGTATAAATATACTACAGTAATTTTGCACATTTTATAAATATACTACAGTAATTGTGCACATTGTATAAATATACTACAGTAATTGGGCACAATGTATAAATATAATACAGTAATTGTGCACACTATAAATATACTACAGTAATTGTGCACACTGTATAAATATACTACAGTAATTGTGCACACTATAAATATACTACAGTAATTGTGCACACTGTATAAATATACTACAGTAATTGTGCACACTATAAATATACTACAGTAATTGTGCACACTGTATAAATATACTACAGTAATTGTGCACACTATAAATATACTACAGTAATTGTGCACACTATAAATATACTACAATAATTGTGCACACTGTATAAATATACTACAGTAATTGTGCATATTGTATAAATATACTACAGTTATTGTGCACACTATAAATATACTACAATCATTGTGCACACTGTATAAATATACTACAGTAATTGTGCATTTTGTATAAATATACTACAGTAATTGTGCACACTGTATAAATATACTACGGTAATTATGCACACTGTATAAATATACTACAGTAATTGTGCACACTATAAATATACTACAATAATTGTGCACATAGTATAAATATACGACAGTAATTATGCACATTGTATAAATATACTACTGTAATTGTGCACACTGTATAAATATACTACAGTAATTGTGCACATTGTATAAATATACTACAGTGTGCACACTGTATAAATATACTACAGTAATTTTGCACATTTTATAAATATACTACAGTAATTGTGCATATTGTATAAATATACTACAGTAATTGTGCACACTGTATAAATATACTACGGTAATTGTGCACATTGTATTAATATACTACAGTGTGCACACTGTATAAATATACTACAGTAATTGTGCACATTGTATAAATATACTACAGTAATTGCGCACATTTTATTAATATACTACAGTGTGCACACTCTATGAATATACTACAGTAATTGTGCACATTGTATAAATATACTACAGTAATTGTGCACACTGTATAAATATACTACAGTAATTGTGCACACTATAAATATACTAAAATAATTGTGCACACTGTAGAAATATACTACAGTAATTGTGCACACTATAAATATACTACAATAATTGTGCACACTGTATAAATATACTACAGTAATTGTGCACACTATAAATATACTACAATAATTGTGCACAATGTATAAATATACTACAGTAATTGTGCACACTGTATAAATATACTACAGTGTGCACATTGTATAAATATACTACTGTAATTGTGCACATTGTATAAATAAACTAAAGTGTGCGGACTGTATAAATATACTACAGTAATTTTGCACACTGTTTAAATATACTAAAGTAATTGTGCACATTGTATAAATATACTACAGTGTGCACACTGTATAAATATACTACAGTAATTGTGCACACTATAAATATACTACAGTAATTGTGCACATTGTATAAATATACTACAGTAATTGTGCACATAGTATAAATATACTACAGTAATTGTGCACATTGTATAAATATACTACAGTAATTGGGCACACTGTATAAATATACTACAGTAATTGTGCACACTGTATAAATATACTACAGTAATTGGGCACAATGTATAAATATAATACAGTAATTGTGCACACTATAAATATACTACAGTAATTGTGCACACTGTATAAATATACTACAGTAATTGTGCACACTATAAATATACTACAGTAATTGTGCACACTGTATAAATATACTACAGTAATTGTGCACACTATAAATATACTACAGTAATTGTGCACACTGTATAAATATACTACAGTAATTGTGCACACTATAAATATACTACAGTAATTGTGCACATTGTATAAATATACTACAGTAATTGTGCACACTATAAATATACTACAATAATTGTGCACATTGTATAAATATACTACAGTAATTGTGCATATTGTATAAATATACTACAGTAATTGTGCACACTGTATAAATATACTACAGTAATTGTGCACACTATAAATATACTACAATAATTGTGCACACTGTATAAATATACTACAGTAATTGTGCATTTTGTATAAATATACTACAGTAATTGTGCACACTGTATAAATATACTAAAGTAATTGGGCACAATGTATAAATATAATACAGTAATTGTGCACACTATAAATATACTACAGTAATTGTGCACACTGTATAAATATACTACAGTAATTGTGCACACTATAAATATACTACAGTAATTGTGCACACTGTATAAATATACTACAGTAATTGTGCACACTATAAATATACTACAGTAATTGTGCACACTATAAATATAGTACAATAATTGTGCACACTGTATAAATATACTACAGTAATTGTGCATTTTGTATAAATATACTACAGTAATTGTGCACACTGTATAAATATACTACAGTGTGCACATTGTATAAATATACTACTGTAATTGTGCACATTGTATAAATAAACTAAAGTGTGCGGACTGTATAAATATACTACAGTAATTTTGCACACTGTTTAAATATACTAAAGTAATTGTGCACATTGTATAAATATACTACAGTGTGCACACTGTATAAATATACTACAGTAATTTTGCACATTGTGTAAATATACTACAGTAATTGTGCACATTATATAAATATACTACAGTAATTGTGCACACTATAAATATACTACAATAATTGTGCACATTGTATAAATACACTACAGTAATTGTGCATATTGTATAAATATACTACAGTAATTGTGCACACTGTGTAAATATACTACAGTAATTGTGCACACTGTGTAAATATACTACAGTAATTGTGCACACTATAAATATACTACAATAATTGTGCACACTGTATAAATATACTACAGTAATTGTGCACACTGTATAAATATACTACAGTAATTGTGCACATTGTATAAATATATTACAGTAATTGTGCATATTGTATAAATATACTACAGTAATTGTGCACACTGTATAAATATACTACGGTAATTGTGCACACTGTGTAAATATACTACGGTAATTATGCACACTGTATAAATATACTACAGTAATTGTGCACACTATAAATATACTACAATAATTGTGCACACTGTTAAATATACTACAGTAATTGTGCATATTGTATAAATATACTACAGTAATTGTGCACACTGTATAAATATACTACAGTAATTGTGCACACTATAAATATACTACAATAATTGTGCACATTGTATAAATATACTACAGTAATTGTGCATATTGTATAAATATACTACAGTAATTGTGCACACTGTATAAATATACTACAGTAATTGTGCACACTGTATAAATATACTACAGTAATTGTGCACACTGTTAAATATACTACAGTAATTGTGCACATTGTATAAATATACTACAGTAATTGTGCACATTGTATAAATATACTACAGTAATTGTGCACATTGTATAAATGTACTACAGTGTGCTTATTGTATAAATATACTACAGTAATTGCGCACACTGTATAAATATACTACAGAAATTGTGCACATAGTATAAATATACTACAGTAATTGTGCACACTATAAATATACGACAGTAATTGTGCACACTATAAATATACTACAATAATTGTGCACACTGTATAAATATACTACAGTAATTGTGCACACTGTATAAATATACTACAGTGTGCACACTGTATAAATATACTACAGTAATTTTGCACATTTTATAAATATACTACAGTAATTGTGCACATTGTATAAATATACTACAGTAATTGTGCACACTATAAATATACTACAATAATTGTGCACATTGTATAAATATACTACAGTAATTGTGCACATTGTATAAATATACTACAGTGTGCACACTGTATACACATACTACAGTAATTGTGCACATAGTATAAATATACTACAGTAATTGTGCACACTGTATAAATATACTACAGTAATTGTGCACACTGTATAAATATACTACAGTAATTGTGCACACTGTATAAATATACTACAGTAATTGTGCACACTGTATAAATATACTACAGTAATTGTGCACACTGTATAAATATACTACAGTAATTGTGCACACGGTATAAATATACTACAGTAATTGTGCACATAGTATAAATATACTACAGTAATTGTGCGCATTGTATAAATATACTACAGTAATTGTGCACACTGTATAAATATACTACAGTAATTGTGCATATAGTATAAAAATACTAAAGTAATTGTGCACATTGTATAAATATACTACAGTAATTGTGCACATTGTATAAATATACTACAGTGTGCACACTGTATAAATATACTACAGTAATTTTGCACATTGTGTAAATATACTACAGTAATTGTGCACATTATATAAATATACTACAGTAATTGTGCACACTATAAATATACTACAATAATTGTGCACATTGTATAAATACACTACAGTAATTGTGCATATTGTATAAATATACTACAGTAATTGTGCACACTGTGTAAATATACTACAGTAATTGTGCACACTATAAATATACTACAATAATTGTGCACACTATATAAATATACTACAGTAATTGTGCACACTGTATAAATACACTACAGTAATTGTGCACACTGTATAAATATACTACAGTAATTGTGCACATTGTATAAATATACTACAGTGTGCTCACTGTATAAATATACTACAGTAATTTTGCACATTGTATAAATATACTACAGTAATTGTGCACACTGTATAAATACACTACAGTAATTGTGCACATTGTATAAATATACTACAGTAATTGTGCACATTGTATAAATATACTACAGTGTGCACACTGTATAAATATACTACAGTAATTTTGCACATTGTGTAAATATACTACAGTAATTTTGCACATTATATAAATATACTACAGTAATTGTGCACACTATAAATATACTACAATAAGTGTGCACATTGTATAAATACACTACAGTAATTGTGCATATTGTATAAATATACTACAGTAATTGTGCACACTGTGTAAATATACTACAGTAATTGTGCACACTATAAATATACTACAATAATTGTGCACACTGTATAAATATACTACAGTAATTGTGCATTTTGTATAAATATACTACAGTAATTGTGCACATTGTATAAATATACTACAGTAATTGTGCACACTGTATAAATATACTACAGTAATTGTGCACATTGTATAAATATACTACAGTAATTGTGCATATTGTATAAATATACTACAGTAATTGTGCACACTGTATAAATATACTACGGTAATTGTGCACACTGTGTAAATATACTACGGTAATTATGCACACTGTATAAATATACTACAGTAATTGTGCACACTATAAATATACTACAATAATTGTGCACATAGTATAAATATACAACAGTAATTATGCACATTGTATAAATATACTACAGTAATTGTGCACATTGTATTAATATACTACAGTGTGCACACTGTATAAATATACTACAGTAATTGTGCACATTGTATAAATATACTACAGTAATTGCGCACATTTTATTAATATACTACAGTGTGCACATTGTATAAATATACTACAGTAATTGTGCATATTGTATAAATATACTACAATAATTGTGCACACTGTATAAATATACTACAGTAATTGTGCACACTATAAATATACTACAATAATTGTGCACAATGTATAAATATACTACAGTAATTGTGCACACTGTATAAATATACTACAGTGTGCACATTGTATAAATATACTACTGTAATTGTGCACATTGTATAAATAAACTAAAGTGTGCGGACTGTATAAATATACTACAGTAATTTTGCACACTGTTTAAATATACTAAAGTAATTGTGCACATTGTATAAATATACTACAGTGTGCACACTGTATAAATATACTACAGTAATTGTGCACACTATAAATATACTACAGTAATTGTGCACATTGTATAAATATACTACAGTAATTGTGCACATAGTATAAATATACTACAGTAATTGTGCACATTGTATAAATATACTACAGTAATTGGGCACACTGTATAAATATACTACAGTAATTGTGCACACTGTATAAATATACTACAGTAATTGGGCACAATGTATAAATATAATACAGTAATTGTGCACACTATAAATATACTACAGTAATTGTGCACACTGTATAAATATACTACAGTAATTGGGCACAATGTATAAATATAATACAGTAATTGTGCACACTATAAATATACTACAGTAATTGTGCACACTGTATAAATATACTACAGTAATTGTGCACACTATAAATATACTACAGTAATTGTGCACACTGTATAAATATACTACAGTAATTGTGCACACTATAAATATACTACAGTAATTGTGCACACTGTATAAATATACTACAGTAATTGTGCACACTATAAATATACTACAGTAATTGTGCACACTGTATAAATATACTACAGTAATTGTGCACACTATAAATATACTACAGTAATTGTGCACATTGTATAAATATACTACAGTAATTGTGCACACTATAAATATACTACAATAATTGTGCACATTGTATAAATATACTACAGTAATTGTGCATATTGTATAAATATACTACAGTAATTGTGCACACTGTATAAATATACTACAGTAATTGTGCACACTATAAATATACTACAATAATTGTGCACACTGTATAAATATACTACAGTAATTGTGCATTTTGTATAAATATACTACAGTAATTGTGCACACTGTATAAATATACTAAAGTAATTGGGCACAATGTATAAATATAATACAGTAATTGTGCACACTATAAATATACTACAGTAATTGTGCACACTGTATAAATATACTACAGTAATTGTGCACACTATAAATATACTACAGTAATTGTGCACACTGTATAAATATACTACAGTAATTGTGCACACTATAAATATACTACAGTAATTGTGCACACTATAAATATAGTACAATAATTGTGCACACTGTATAAATATACTACAGTAATTGTGCATTTTGTATAAATATACTACAGTAATTGTGCACACTGTATAAATATACTACAGTGTGCACATTGTATAAATATACTACTGTAATTGTGCACATTGTATAAATAAACTAAAGTGTGCGGACTGTATAAATATACTACAGTAATTTTGCACACTGTTTAAATATACTAAAGTAATTGTGCACATTGTATAAATATACTACAGTGTGCACACTGTATAAATATACTACAGTAATTTTGCACATTGTGTAAATATACTACAGTAATTGTGCACATTATATAAATATACTACAGTAATTGTGCACACTATAAATATACTACAATAATTGTGCACATTGTATAAATACACTACAGTAATTGTGCATATTGTATAAATATACTACAGTAATTGTGCACACTGTGTAAATATACTACAGTAATTGTGCACACTGTGTAAATATACTACAGTAATTGTGCACACTATAAATATACTACAATAATTGTGCACACTGTATAAATATACTACAGTAATTGTGCACACTGTATAAATATACTACAGTAATTGTGCACATTGTATAAATATATTACAGTAATTGTGCATATTGTATAAATATACTACAGTAATTGTGCACACTGTATAAATATACTACGGTAATTGTGCACACTGTGTAAATATACTACGGTAATTATGCACACTGTATAAATATACTACAGTAATTGTGCACACTATAAATGTACTACAATAATTGTGCACACTGTTAAATATACTACAGTAATTGTGCATATTGTATAAATATACTACAGTAATTGTGCACACTGTATAAATATACTACAGTAATTGTGCACACTATAAATATACTACAATAATTGTGCACATTGTATAAATATACTACAGTAATTGTGCATATTGTATAAATATACTACAGTAATTGTGCACACTGTATAAATATACTACAGTAATTGTGCACACTGTATAAATATACTACAGTAATTGTGCACACTGTTAAATATACTACAGTAATTGTGCACATTGTATAAATATACTACAGTAATTGTGCACATTGTATAAATATACTACAGTAATTGTGCACATTGTATAAATGTACTACAGTGTGCTTATTGTATAAATATACTACAGTAATTGCGCACACTGTATAAATATACTACAGAAATTGTGCACATAGTATAAATATACTACAGTAATTGTGCACACTATAAATATACGACAGTAATTGTGCACACTATAAATATACTACAATAATTGTGCACACTGTATAAATATACTACAGTAATTGTGCACACTGTATAAATATACTACAGTGTGCACACTGTATAAATATACTACAGTAATTTTGCACATTTTATAAATATACTACAGTAATTGTGCACATTGTATAAATATACTACAGTAATTGTGCACACTATAAATATACTACAATAATTGTGCACATTGTATAAATATACTACAGTAATTGTGCACATTGTATAAATATACTACAGTGTGCACACTGTATACACATACTACAGTAATTGTGCACATAGTATAAATATACTACAGTAATTGTGCACACTGTATAAATATACTACAGTAATTGTGCACACTGTATAAATATACTACAGTAATTGTGCACACTGTATAAATATACTACAGTAATTGTGCACACTGTATAAATATACTACAGTAATTGTGCACACTGTATAAATATACTACAGTAATTGTGCACACGGTATAAATATACTACAGTAATTGTGCACATAGTATAAATATACTACAGTAATTGTGCGCATTGTATAAATATACTACAGTAATTGTGCACACTGTATAAATATACTACAGTAATTGTGCATATAGTATAAAAATACTAAAGTAATTGTGCACATTGTATAAATATACTACAGTAATTGTGCACATTGTATAAATATACTACAGTGTGCACACTGTATAAATATACTACAGTAATTTTGCACATTGTGTAAATATACTACAGTAATTGTGCACATTATATAAATATACTACAGTAATTGTGCACACTATAAATATACTACAATAATTGTGCACATTGTATAAATACACTACAGTAATTGTGCATATTGTATAAATATACTACAGTAATTGTGCACACTGTGTAAATATACTACAGTAATTGTGCACACTATAAATATACTACAATAATTGTGCACACTATATAAATATACTACAGTAATTGTGCACACTGTATAAATACACTACAGTAATTGTGCACACTGTATAAATATACTACAGTAATTGTGCACATTGTATAAATATACTACAGTGTGCTCACTGTATAAATATACTACAGTAATTTTGCACATTGTATAAATATACTACAGTAATTGTGCACACTGTATAAATACACTACAGTAATTGTGCACATTGTATAAATATACTACAGTAATTGTGCACATTGTATAAATATACTACAGTGTGCACACTGTATAAATATACTACAGTAATTTTGCACATTGTGTAAATATACTACAGTAATTTTGCACATTATATAAATATACTACAGTAATTGTGCACACTATAAATATACTACAATAAGTGTGCACATTGTATAAATACACTACAGTAATTGTGCATATTGTATAAATATACTACAGTAATTGTGCACACTGTGTAAATATACTACAGTAATTGTGCACACTATAAATATACTACAATAATTGTGCACACTGTATAAATATACTACAGTAATTGTGCATTTTGTATAAATATACTACAGTAATTGTGCACATTGTATAAATATACTACAGTAATTGTGCACACTGTATAAATATACTACAGTAATTGTGCACATTGTATAAATATACTACAGTAATTGTGCATATTGTATAAATATACTACAGTAATTGTGCACACTGTATAAATATACTACGGTAATTGTGCACACTGTGTAAATATACTACGGTAATTATGCACACTGTATAAATATACTACAGTAATTGTGCACACTATAAATATACTACAATAATTGTGCACATAGTATAAATATACAACAGTAATTATGCACATTGTATAAATATACTACAGTAATTGTGCACATTGTATTAATATACTACAGTGTGCACACTGTATAAATATACTACAGTAATTGTGCACATTGTATAAATATACTACAGTAATTGCGCACATTTTATTAATATACTACAGTGTGCACACTCTATGAATATACTACAGTAATTGTGCACATTGTATAAATATACTACAGTAATTGTGCACACTATAAATATACTAAAATAATTGTGCACACTGTAGAAATATACTACAGTAATTGTGCACACTATAAATATACTACAATAATTGTGCACACTGTATAAATATACTACAGTAATTGTGCACACTATAAATATTCTACAATAATTGTGCACAATGTATAAATATACTACAGTAATTGTGCACACTGTATAAATATACTACAGTGTGCACATTGTATAAATATACTACTGTAATTGTGCACATTGTATAAATAAACTAAAGTGTGCGGACTGTATAAATATACTACAGTAATTTTGCACACTGTTTAAATATACTAAAGTAATTGTGCACATTGTATAAATATACTACAGTGTGCACACTGTATAAATATACTACAGTAATTGTGCACACTATAAATATACTACAGTAATTGGGCACATAGTATAAATATACTACAGTAATTGTGCACATTGTATAAATATACTACAGTAATTGTGCACACTATAAATATACTACAATAGTTGTGCACACTGTATAAATATACTACAGTAATTGTGCACACTATAAATATACTACAGTAATTGTGCACACTATAAATATACTACAATAATTGTGCACAATGTATAAATATACTACAGTAATTGTGCACACTGTATAAATATACTACAGTGTGCACATTGTATAAATATACTACTGTAATTGTGCACATTGTATAAATAAACTAAAGTGTGCGGACTGTATAAATATACTACAGTAATTGTGCACACTATAAATATACTACAATAATTGTGCACATTGTATAAATACACTACAGTAATTGTGCATATTGTATAAATATACTACAGTAATTGTGCACACTGTGTAAATATACTACAGTAATTGTGCACACTGTGTAAATATACTACAGTAATTGTGCACACTATAAATATACTACAATAATTGTGCACACTGTATAAATATACTACAGTAATTGTGCATTTTGTATAAATATACTACAGTAATTGTGCACATTGTATAAATATACTACAGTAATTGTGCACACTGTATAAATATACTACAGTAATTGTGCACATTGTATAAATATACTACAGTAATTGTGCATATTGTATAAATATACTACAGTAATTGTGCACACTGTATAAATATACTACGGTAATTGTGCACACTGTGTAAATATACTACGGTAATTATGCACACTGTATAAATATACTACAGTAATTGTGCACACTATAAATATACTACAATAATTGTGCACATAGTATAAATATACAACAGTAATTGTGCACACTGTATAAATATACTACAGTGTGCACACTGTATAAATATACTACAGTAATTTTGCACATTTTATAAATATACTACAGTAATTGTGCACATTGTATAAATATACTACAGTGTGCTTATTGTATAAATATACTACAGTGTGCACACTGTATAAATATACTACAGTAATTAAGCACACTGTATAAATATACTACAGTAATTGTGCACATAGTATAAATATACTACAGTAATTGTGCACACTATAAATATACTACATTAATTGTGCACACTATAAATATACTACAATAATTGTGCACACTGTATAAATATACTACAGTTATTGTGCACACTGGATAAATATACTACAGTGTGCACACTGTATAAATATACTACAGTAATTTTGCACATTTTATAAATATACTACAGTAATTGTGCACATTGTATAAATATACTACAGTGTGCACACTGTATAAATATACTACAGTAATTGTGCACACTTTATAAATATACTACAGTAATTGTGCACACTGTATAAATATACTACAGTGTGCACACTGTATAAATATACTACAGTAATTTTGCACATTTTATAAATATACTACTGTAATTGTGCACATTGTATAAATATACTACAGTAATTGTGCATTTTGTATAAATATACTACAATAATTGTGCACACTGTATAAATATACTACAGTAATTGTGCACACTGTATAAATATACTACAGTGTGCACACTGTATAACTATACTACAGTAATTTTGCACGTTTTATAAATATACTACAGTAATTGTGCACACTGTATAAATATACTACAGTAATTGTGCACATAGTATAAATATAGTACAGTAATTGTGCGCATTGTATAAATATACTACAGTAATTGTGCACACGGTATAAATATACTACAGTAATTGTGCGCATAGTATAAATATACTACAGTAATTGTGCGCATTGTATAAATATATTACAGTAATTGTGCACACTGTATAAATATACTACAGTAATTGTGCATATAGTATAAAAATACTAAAGTAATTGTGCACATTGTATAAATATACTACAGTAATTGTGCACATTGTATAAATATACTACAGTGTGCACACTGTATAAATACACTACAGTAATTGTGCACATTGTATAAATATACTACAGTAATTGTGCACATTGTATAAATATACTACAGTGTGCACACTGTATAAATATACTACAGTAATTTTGCACATTGTGTAAATATACTACAATAATTGTGCACATTATATAAATATACTACAGTAATTGTGCACACTATAAATATACTACGATAATTGTGCACATTGTATAAATACACTACAGTAATTGTGCATATTGTATAAATATACTACAGTAATTGTGCACACTGTGTAAATATACTACAGTAATTGTGCACACTGTGTAAATATACTACAGTAATTGTGCACACTATAAATATACTACAATAATTGTGCACACTGTATAAATATACTACAGTAATTGTGCATTTTGTATAAATATACTACAGTAATTGTGCACATTGTATAAATATACTACAGTAATTGTGCACACTGTATAAATATACTACAGTAATTGTGCACATTGTATAAATATACTACAGTAATTGTGCATATTGTATAAATATACTACAGTAATTGTGCACACTGTATAAATATACTACGGTAATTGTGCACACTGTGTAAATATACTACGGTAATTATGCACACTGTATAAATATACTACAGTAATTGTGCACACTATAAATATACTACAATAATTGTGCACATAGTATAAATATACAACAGTAATTATGCACATTGTATAAATATACTACAGTAATTGTGCACATTGTATTAATATACTACAGTGTGCACACTGTATAAATATACTACAGTAATTGTGCACATTGTATAAATATACTACAGTAATTGCGCACATTTTATTAATATACTACAGTGTGCACACTCTATGAATATACTACAGTAATTGTGCACATTGTATAAATATACTACAGTAATTGTGCACACTATAAATATACTAAAATAATTGTGCACACTGTAGAAATATACTACAGTAATTGTGCACACTATAAATATACTACAATAATTGTGCACACTGTATAAATATACTACAGTAATTGTGCACACTATAAATATTCTACAATAATTGTGCACAATGTATAAATATACTACAGTAATTGTGCACACTGTATAAATATACTACAGTGTGCACATTGTATAAATATACTACTGTAATTGTGCACATTGTATAAATAAACTAAAGTGTGCGGACTGTATAAATATACTACAGTAATTTTGCACACTGTTTAAATATACTAAAGTAATTGTGCACATTTTATAAATATACTACAGTGTGCACACTGTATAAATATACTACAGTAATTGTGCACACTATAAATATACTACAGTAATTGTGCACATAGTATAAATATACTACAGTAATTGTGCACATTGTATAAATATACTACAGTAATTGTGCACACTATAAATATACTACAATAGTTGTGCACACTGTATAAATATACTACAGTAATTGTGCACACTATAAATATACTTCAGTAATTGTGCACACTATAAATATACTACAATAATTGTGCACCATGTATAAATATACTACAGTAATTGTGCACACTGTATAAATATACTACAGTGTGCACATTGTATAAATATACTACTGTAATTGTGCACATTGTATAAATAAACTAAAGTGTGCGGACTGTATAAATATACTACAGTAATTTTGCACACTGTTTAAATATACTAAAGTAATTGTGCACATTGTATAAATATACTACAGTGTGCACATAGTATAAATATACTACAGTAATTGTGCACATTGTATAAATATACTACAGTAATTGTGCACACTATAAATATACTACAATAGTTGTGCACACTGTATAAATATACTACAGTAATTGTGCACACTATAAATATACTACAGTAATTGTGCACACTGTATAAATATACTACAGTAATTGCGCAAATTTTATTAATATACTACAGTGTGCACACTCTATGAATATACTACAGTAATTGTGCACATTGTATAAATATACTACAGTAATTGTGCACACTATAAATATACTAAAATAATTGTGCACACTGTATAAATATACTACAGTAATTGTGCACACTGTATAAATATACTACAGTAATTGTGCACACTATAAATATACTACAATAATTGTGCACATTGTATAAATATACTACAGTAATTGGGCACACTGTATAAATATACTACAGTAATTGTGCACACTGTATAAATATACTACAGTAATTGGGCACAATGTATAAATATAATACAGTAATTGTGCACACTATAAATATACTACAGTAATTGTGCACACTGTATAAATATACTACAGTAATTGTGCACACTATAAATATACTACAGTAATTGTGCACACTATAAATATACTACAATAATTTTGCACATTGGATAAACATACTACAGTAATTGTGCACATTGTATAAATATACTACAGTAATTGTGCACACTATAAATATACTACAATAATTGTGCACATTGTATAAATATACTACAGTAATTTAGCATATTGTATAAATATACTACAGTAATTGTGCACACTGTATAAATATACTACAGTAATTGTGCACACTATAAATATAGTACAATAATTGTGCACACTGTATAAATATACTACAGTAATTGTGCACATTGTATAAATATACTACAGTAATTGTGCACATTGTATAAATATACTACAGTGTGCTTATTGTATAAATATACTACAGTGTGCACACTGTATAAATATACTACAGTAATTAAGCACACTGTATAAATATACTACAGTAATTGTGCACATAGTATAAATATACTACAGTAATTGTGCACACTATAAATATACTACAGTAATTGTGCACACTATAAATATGCTACAATAATTGTGCACACTGTATAAATATACTACAGTAATTGTGCACACTGTATAAATACACTACAGTGTGCACACTGTATAAATATACTACAGTAATTTTGCACATTTTATAAATATACTACAGTAATTGTGCACATTGTATAAATATACTACAGTGTGCACACTGTATAAATATACTACAGTAATTGTGCACACTGTATAAATATACTACAGTAATTGTGCACACTGTATAAATATACTACAGTGTGCACACTGTATAAATATACTACAGTAATTTTGCACATTTTATAAATATACTACAGTAATTGTGCACATTGTATAAATATACTACAGTGTGCTTATTGTATAAATATACTACAGTGTGCACACTGTATAAATATACTACAGTAATTAAGCACACTGTATAAATATACTACAGTAATTGTGCACATAGTATAAATATACTACAGTAATTGTGCACACTATAAATATACTACAGTAATTGTGCACACTATAAATATACTACAATAATTTTGCACATTGGATAAACATACTACAGTAATTGTGCACATTGTATAAATATACTACAGTAATTGTGCACACTATAAATATACTACAATAATTGTGCACATTGTATAAATATACTACAGTAATTTAGCATATTGTATAAATATACTACAGTAATTGTGCACACTGTATAAATATACTACAGTAATTGTGCACACTATAAATATAGTACAATAATTGTGCACACTGTATAAATATACTACAGTAATTGTGCACATTGTATAAATATACTACAGTAATTGTGCACATTGTATAAATATACTACAGTAATTGTGCACATTGTATAAATATACTACAGTGTGCTTATTGTATAAATATACTACAGTGTGCACACTGTATAAATATACTACAGTAATTAAGCACACTGTATAAATATACTACAGTAATTGTGCACATAGTATAAATATACTACAGTAATTGTGCACACTATAAATATACTACAGTAATTGTGCACACTATAAATATGCTACAATAATTGTGCACACTGTATAAATATACTACAGTAATTGTGCACACTGTATAAATACACTACAGTGTGCACACTTTATAAATATACTACAGTAATTTTGCACATTTTATAAATATACTACAGTAATTGTGCACATTGTATAAATATACTACAGTGTGCACACTGTATAAATATACTACAGTAATTGTGCACACTGTATAAATATACTACAGTAATTGTGCACACTGGATAAATATACTACAGTGTGCACACTGTATAAATATACTACAGTAATTTTGCACATTTTATAAATATACTACAGTAATTGTGCACATTGTATAAATATACTACAGTGTGCACACTGTATAAATATATTACAGTGTGCACACTGTATAAATATACTACAGTAATTGTGCACACTGTATAAATATACTACATTAATTGTGCACACTGTATAAATATACTACAGTGTGCACACTGTATAAATATACTACAGTAATTTTGCACTTTTTATAAATATACTACAGTAATTGTGCACATTGTATAAATATACTACAGTAATTGTGCATTTTGTATAAATATACTACAATAATTGTGCACAATGTATAAATATACTACAGTAATTGTGCACACTGTATAAATATACTACAGTGTGCACACTGTATAAATATACTACAGTAATTTTGCACATTTTATAAATATACTACAGTAATTGTGCACATTGTATAAATATACTACAGTGTGCACACTGTATAAATATACTACAGTAATTTTGCACATTTTATAAATATACTACAGTAATTGTGCACACTGTATAAATATACTACAGTAATTGTGCACATAGTATAAATATAGTACAGTAATTGTGCGCATTGTATAAATATACTACAGTAATTGTGCACACTGTATAAATATACTACAGTAATTGTGCATATAGTATAAAAATACTAAAGTAATTGTGCACATTGTATAAATATACTACAGTAATTGTGCACACTGTATAAATATACTACAGTAATTGTGCACACTGTATAAATATACTACAGTAATTGTGCACACTGTATAAATATACTACAGTAATTTTGCACATTTTATAAATATACTGCAGTAATTGTGCACATTGTATAAATATACTACAGTAATTGTGCATATTGTATAAATATACTACAGTAATTGTGCACACTGTATAAATATACTACAGTAATTGTGCACACTGTTAAATATACTACAGTAATTGTGCATATTGTATAAATATACTACAGTAATTGTGCACACTGTATAAATATACTACAGTAATTGTGCACACTATAAATATACTACAATAATTGTGCACATTGTATAAATATACTACAGTAATTGTGCATATTGTATAAATATACTACAGTAATTGTGCACACTGTATAAATATACTACAGTAATTGTGCACACTGTATAAATATACTACAGTAATTTTGCACATTTTATAAATATACTGCAGTAATTGTGCACATTGTATAAATATACTACAGTAATTGTGCATATTGTATAAATATACTACAGTTATTGTGCACACTGTATAAATATACTACAGTAATTGTGCACACTGTTAAATATACTACAGTAATTGTGCATATTGTATAAATATACTACAGTAATTGTGCACACTGTATAAATATACTACAGTAATTGTGCACACTATAAATATACTACAATAATTGTGCACATTGTATAAATATACTACAGTAATTGTGCATATTGTATAAATATACTACAGTAATTGTGCACACTGTATAAATATACTACAGTAATTGTGCACACTATAAGTATACTACAATAATTGTGCACACTGTATAAATATACTACAGTAATTGTGCATTTTGTATAAATATACTACAGTAATTGTGCACACTATATAAATATACTACGGTAATTGTGCACACTGTGTAAATATACTATGGTACTTATGCACACTGTATAAATATACTACAGTAATTGTGCACATTGTATAAATATACTACAGTAATTGTGCACATTGTATAAATGTACTACAGTGTGCTTATTGTATAAATATACTACAGTAATTGCGCACACTGTATAAATATACTACAGAAATTGTGCACATAGTATAAATATACTACAGTAATTGTGCACACTATAAATATACGACAGTAATTGTGCACACTATAAATATTCTACAATAATTGTGCACACTGTATAAATATACTACAGTAATTGTGCACACTGTATAAATATACTACAGTGTGCACACTGTATAAATATACTACAGTAATTTTGCACATTTTATAAATATACTACAGTAATTGTGCACATTGTATAAATATACTACAGTAATTGTGCACACTATAAATATACTACAATAATTGTGCACATTGTATAAATATACTACAGTAATTGTGCACATTGTATAAATATACTACAGTGTGCACACTGTATACATATACTACAGTAATTGTGCACATAGTATAAATATACTACAGTAATTGTGCACACTGTATAAATATACTACAGTAATTGTGCACACTGTATAAATATACTACAGTAATTGTGCACACTGTATAAATATACTACAGTAATTGTGCACACTGTATAAATATACTACAGTAATTGTGCACACGGTATAAATATACTACAGTAATTGTGCGCATAGTATAAATATACTACAGTAATTGTGCGCATTGTATAAATATACTACAGTAATTGTGCACACTGTATAAATATACTACAGTAATTGTGCATATAGTATAAAAATACTAAAGTAATTGTGCACATTGTATAAATATACTACAGTAATTGTGCACACTGTAGAAATATACTACAGTAATTGTGCACACTATAAATATACTACAATAATTGTGCACATTGTATAAATACACTACAGTAATTGTGCATATTGTATAAATATACTACAGTAATTGTGCACAACTGTGTAAATATACTACAGTAATTGTGCACACTGTGTAAATATACTACAGTAATTGTGCACACTATAAATATACTACAATAATTGTGCACACTGTATAAATATACTACAGTAATTGTGCATTTTGTATAAATATACTACAGTAATTGTGCACATTGTATAAATATACTACAGTAATTGTGCACACTGTATAAATATACTACAGTAATTGTGCACATTGTATAAATATACTACAGTAATTGTGCATATTGTATAAATATACTACAGTAATTGTGCACACTGTATAAATATACTACGGTAATTGTGCACACTGTGTAAATATACTACGGTAATTATGCACACTGTATAAATATACTACAGTAATTGTGCACACTATAAATATACTACAATAATTGTGCACATAGTATAAATATACAACAGTAATTGTGCACACTGTATAAATATACTACAGTGTGCACACTGTATAAATATACTACAGTAATTTTGCACATTTTATAAATATACTACAGTAATTGTGCACATTGTATAAATATACTACAGTAATTGTGCACACTATAAATATACTACAGTAATTGTGCACACTATAAATATACTACAATAATTGTGCACACTGTATAAATATACTACAGTAATTGTGCACACTGGATAAATATACTACAGTGTGCACACTGTATAAATATACTACAGTAATTTTGCACATTTTATAAATATACTACAGTAATTGTGCACATTGTATAAATATACTACAGTGTGCACACTGTATAAATATACTACAGTAATTGTGCACACTTTATAAATATACGACAGTAATTGTGCACACTGTATAAATATACTACAGTGTGCACACTGTATAAATATACTACAGTAATTTTGCACATTTTATAAATATACTACAGTAATTGTGCACATTGTATAAATATACTACAATAATTGTGCATTTTGTATAAATATACTACAATAATTGTGCACACTGTATAAATATACTACAGTAATTGTGCACACTGTATAAATATACTACAGTGTGCACACTGTATAACTATACTACAGTAATTTTGCACATTTTATAAATATACTACAGTAATTGTGCACACTGTATAAATATACTACAGTAATTGTGCACATAGTATAAATATAGTACAGTAATTGTGCGCATTGTATAAATATACTACAGTAATTGTGCACACGGTATAAATATACTACAGTAATTGTGCGCATAGTATAAATATACTACAGTAATTGTGCGCATTGTATAAATATACTACAGTAATTGTGCACACTGTATAAATATACTACAGTAATTGTGCACATTGTATAAATATACCACAGTAATTGTGCACATTGTATAAATGTACTACAGTGTGCTTATTGTATAAATATACTACAGTAATTGTGCACACTGTATAAATATACTACAGTAATTGTGCACATAGTATAAATATACTACAGTAATTGTGCACACTATAAATATACGACAGTAATTGTGCACACTATAAATATACTACAATAATTGTGCACACTGTATAAATATACTTCAGTAATTGTGCACACTGTATAAATATACTACAGTGTGCACACTGTATAAATATACTGCAGTAATTTTGCACATTTTATAAATATACTACAGTAATTGTGCACACTATAAATATACTACAATAATTGTGCACATTGTATAAATATACTACAGTAATTGTGCATATTGTATAAATATACTACAGTAATTGTGCACACTGTATAAATATACTACAGTAATTGTGCACACTGTGTAAATATACTACGGTAATTATGCACACTGTATAAATATACTACAGTAATTGTGCACATTGTATAAATATACTACAGTAATTGTGCACATTGTATAAATATACTACAGTGTGCACACTGTATACATATACTACAGTAATTGTGCACATAGTATAAATATACTACAGTAATTGTGCACACTGTATAAATATACAATAGTAATTGTGCACATTGTATAAATATACTACAGTAATTGTGCACACTGTATAAATATACTACAGTAATTGTGCACATAGTATAAATATACTACAGTAATTGTGCACACTGTATAAATATACTACAGTAATTGTGCACACTATAAATATACTACAATAATTTTGCACATTGTCTAAACATACTACAGTAATTGTGCACATTGTATAAATATACTACAGTAATTGTGCATATTGTATAAATATACTACAGTAATTGTGCACATAGTATAAATATACTATAGTAATTGTGCACACTATAAATATACTACAGTAATTGTGCACACTATAAATATACTACAATAATTGTGCACACTGTATAAATATACTACAGTAATTGTGCACACTATAAATATACTACAATAATTGTGCACATAGTATAAATATACAACAGTAATTATGCACATTGTGTAAATATACTACAGTTATTGTGCACATTGTATTAATATACTACAGTGTGCACACTGTATAAATATACTACAGTAATTGTGCACATTGTATAAATATACTACAGTAATTGCGCACATTTTATTAATATACTACAGTGTGCACACTCTATGAATATACTACAGTAATTGTGCACATTGTATAAATATACTACAGTAATTGTGCACAATATAAATATACTAAAATAATTGTGCACACTGTAGAAATATACTACAGTAATTGTGCACACTATAAATATACTACAATAATTGTGCACACTGTATAAATATACTACAGTAATTGTGCACACTATAAATATACTACAGTAATTGTGCACACTATAAATATAGTACAATAATTGTGCACACTGTATAAATATACTACAGTAATTGTGCATTTTGTATAAATATACTACAGTAATTGTGCACATTGTATAAATATACTACAGTAATTGTGCACACTATAAATATACTACAGTAATTGTGCACACTATAAATATACTACAATAATTGTGCACATTGTATAAATATACTACAGTAATTGGGCACACTGTATAAATATACTACAGTAATTGTGCACACTGTATAAATATACTACAGTAATTGTGCACACTGTGTAAATATACTACGGTAATTATGCACACTATAAATATACTACAGTAATTGTGCACACTGTATAAATATACTACAGTAATTGTGCACACTATAAATATACTACAGTAATTGTGCACACTGTATAAATATACTACAGTAATTGTGCACACTATAAATATACTACAGTAATTGTGCACACTATAAATATACTACAATAATTTTGCACATTGTATAAACATACTACAGTAATTGTGCATATTGTATAAATATACTACAGTAATTGTGCACACTGTATAAATATACTACAGTAATTGTGCACACTATAAATATACTACAATAATTGTGCACACTGTATAAATATACTACAGTAATTGTGCATTTTGTATAAATATACTACAGTAATTGTGCACACTATATAAATATACTATGGTAATTGTGCACACTGTATAAATATACTACAGTAATTGTGCACATCGTATAAATATACTACAGTAATTGTGCACATTGTATAAATATACTACAGTAATTGTGCACACTATAAATATACTACAGTAATTGGGCACATTGTATAAATATACTACAGTGTGCGCACTGTATAAATATACTACAGTAATTTTGCACATTTTATAAATATACTACAGTAATTGTGCACATTGTATAAATATACTACAGTAATTGGGCACAATGTATAAATATAATACAGTAATTGTGCACACTATAAATATACTACAGTAATTGTGCACACTGTATAAATATACTACAGTAATTGTGCACACTATAAATATACTACAGTAATTGTGCACACTGTAAATATACTACAATAATTTTGCACATTGTATAAACATACTACAGTAATTTTGCACACTGTATAAATATACTACAGTAATTGTGCACATTGTATAAATATACTACAGTAATTGTGCATATTGTATAAATATACTACAGTTATTGTGCACACTATAAATATACTACAATCATTGTGCACACTGTATAAATATACTACAGTAATTGTGCATTTTGTATAAATATACTACAGTAATTGTGCACACTGTATAAATATACTACGGTAATTATGCACACTGTATAAATATACTACAGTAATTGTGCACACTATAAATATACTACAATAATTGTGCACATAGTATAAATATACGACAGTAATTATGCACATTGTATAAATATACTACTGTAATTGTGCACATTGTATTAATATACCACAGTGTGCACACTGTATAAATATACTACAGTAATTGTGCACATTGTATAAATATACTACAGTGTGCACACTGTATAAATATACTACAGTAATTTTGCACATTTTATAAATATACTACAGTAATTGTGCATATTGTATAAATATACTACAGTAATTGTGCACACTGTATAAATATACTACGGTAATTGTGCACATTGTATTAATATACTACAGTGTGCACACTGTATAAATATACTACAGTAATTGTGCACATTGTATAAATATACTACAGTAATTGCGCACATTTTATTAATATACTACAGTGTGCACACTCTATGAATATACTACAGTAATTGTGCACATTGTATAAATATACTACAGTAATTGTGCACACTGTATAAATATACTACAGTAATTGTGCACACTATAAATATACTAAAATAATTGTGCACACTGTAGAAATATACTACAGTAATTGTGCACACTATAAATATACTACAATAATTGTGCACACTGTATAAATATACTACAGTAATTGTGCACACTATAAATATACTACAATAATTGTGCACAATGTATAAATATACTACAGTAATTGTGCACACTA